>NW_017670322.1:35265-43714 GCF_001879085.1 Nicotiana attenuata
AAAGAAGAAGGGATAGCCTTAACATACCTAAGACCGGTGCTCTTTAACAATCCCTCTAATACACGCCTTTGCGAAAAACACGTAACCCTCGATCGAAGTAGGAAAAAATCCTTAAGATATTCTTGATATCATAGCATGTTATTTCCTATCCGATCAATATTCACTCCATACTTTACATCATCAACAATTCCTTTCGGCCTTCTTCTGTCATGTATCCCCAAAATTCCTCCGAGTCCACTATATTAAAGATTAACTGAATCTGCTAATCTCCATGTAAACGAGAAGAGCCTTAAAACGAGGGGCAAAATTAGTGAAAAATCCAATACTAAGAGGATCATTATCAATGGAAGATTCAGCACCAAGATAAGCAAAAATTGGAGAGCTTGAATTGGAACCACCCCAATACTTAGAATTAATTATGTATCTTTGCTTAAAAGTGGAATAACTTTTAGGTCCATGATTGAAGTGACCAAGTGTTTGTGTATAGTAATATGTCTCAAACTCTTCTGGTAACGTGGAAGAAGAATTAGAAAGGGTATGAGAATATTTATGGATGTTTTTGTCTCGGACTTCCCAATCACTTACAAATTCTTTTAGCCAAGAAGATGAGTCATTAAATTACAATTAGTCATACACTACTTTAGTTGTCATGGTCCCACGTGGACAAGACAATTCTTATAGTTATCCACCAATTATCCGCATAATTAAGAATTATCTCAAATTATTAAAATACTACTCACTTTTAACACACTTTATACATCTTACTATCATGGTGGTATAATATAAAATTAATACATACACTATTATTTCATTAAAACATTCATATAAAAAAATGCACATATTTTCTCAACTTCTAATTTTCCTAGCCTCATATAAAGAGTACAAATTTCGTATGCTTAATTCTTAAAATGGTAAAAAGATAACCTTCTTTTCTTGTGAAAATAATAATTTATGTCTTTACAATAAAGAAAATCTCATAACCTTTCTCATATTATATATGTGTATAATTTAAAGCATTTCGAAAGTGATAATATTAATAATTATATAAAATCATATTTTTCAAACTTTTTTTTTTTTTTTACAAAAATGTTCCACTCAAAATACCATATAAAAATATATCTAACAATATCAAGGTTGTTAAACTTACGGGGTCTTATAATAACATAGTCACAAATTCTTTTTAACATCATGAATGGTCTTAGTCGCTTCAAGCTCATGTGGTTTACTACGACTAATCCTAATATTAAAGTATGAGATGTAACATCGAGCCGGTCAACTCGACCTAAATCAGGTGGCTTCAGAGTGAGCCAAAACCAACATCAATTGATTGTTCTTGCTAAGAAAAATTGATCGATGTAAGTTTTAGGCCAAAATAGGTTCTGCTTGGTGAAGATAAAGAACAAAACAAAGTTTAGATTTTTTGGGGATTTTAGATCCGAAAATCGAGCAATCTTAGGGTGTTTTGGAGGAAATTAAACGGGGATACGGGATAAGTAGGAGGTGGGGATTGTGGGGGTGAGGATTTGGGGTGGAGTGGAATGGTGGTCGCCGGTTAAGGAGGTGGGGGATTTATGACGCCTAGGGTTTGGAGAGAGGATGAGGAATATGGAGAGTGGAGGGTCCTTAGGGTTTGGGGGGGGTATTAGGACGGTTATAAGGGGAAGGGGTTATTAGTACCGGACCGTTGGATCGAAGGGGATGAAGGGTAGGGATTGACTGTTACAAAAATGGGGTCGTTTGGTTTAAAAGGCGGATTGAACTGGATGGGTTTGTGGGAGTTAGGCTGGTCTGGAGAGGGATTGGAGCGGGTGCTTAAAGCAATTGGGCCAATTAGATTTGGCCCAGTCCAATTTGAAGCTCAAAGACAAAACCTTTTCCCTTCTTTCTTCCAATTATTTAAATTTAAATTTTAGCCCTTTCAGCCAATATTCCCAAATTAATCCTATTTTGAAAAATTAGCCTACTTACTACTTTATCTATCAATTAGCTAATTAATTACCTTAGTAATGCAAACCAATAAACGAAAATTATTAATTTGAAAGCCAAAAGCTAAAAATATAAAATGACTAAGGTATTTTTTTCGTGATTTTCATTTAATGATGCAATTAAGTTCTAAAAATTCATTTAAACCTAAAATGCCATGCCATGAAGAATTAAATATTTTTTTGGTAATTTTCTTAATTTTAAAATATTAAATATGCACAAAAATGCAACTAAATGCAAGCAAACAATTAAAAAGGAATTCCTAAAGTTCTATGAAATCAGAAACAATTAGAAAGATTTATTTTTGTGTGGATTTTGTAGGTATATTTTCATCAGGTAAATATTACGTGCTCACAAGTCTGCCACTTCGCGTGCGTCCCATGCAATTTTTACTACATGGATCTGAAAAATAGAGTAATAATGACAACTGGGCTAGATAAGAGCTTTTGGCATTAAATCAACATGTCACAGCATTGGAGTACACAAACACTTCTGGTGTTTCCATCCTTTTTGTTATCTATTCGTTTAGTCAAATCAGACAGCAATTGAAATCTGAATTAGAGCTATGTGTGCAGTCACCACCACCTGCGTACTAACAATATTTTCAAAGAGGCTCTCTAGCAGGCATAAAAACTTCAAAACAAACAGATTTAATCATTGTTTAACATGATACACGCAATAATTTAACTCATAACTCAAGGTTGCATTCCAATAATAATCAACCAATACACAACTTGATGAATATTAGACACATTCACAAAAATTGAAACTTGACAGAGCAAACATACCACTTTATATTTCAAGCAAGCTGGAAATTACATAACTTGATCAAGAGTAATACCTTGGCAGCAGCAAAACAAAAGAAACAGAAAATAAATCTCTGAACTTGAGAGACAGCTAAACACAAGATTCTACCACAACTTGATGAAAACTCAACACACAGCAACTAACACCAGTAAATCCCAGAAGATCAGTGGAAAGAAATGACAGAGTCTTACAAGAAACCCCTGAATTTAATTTTCCAAATATGGAAATCACTTTGATTCCCAGAATTTTCTTTAGCTTTTACTTTAGGAGAAGATGAAAAGAAATCTCTATGTGGTGTATGAGTATGTCCCTTCAGAATGCAGAATGAATCCTATTATATAGGCTATGTGTATGCTATAAGAGAGAATGATAGAGTCTAGAAAAAGAATCTGCCAGCTCCTAAATTTTTGGGAAAATGGCATCTTTTCAACTGAATTGGACAACTGTCCTCTTATTCTCAGATATTTTCCTATTTTTCAGCATCTTATCTTAACAATTTTGAAGCGCTGTCGTATTTCTAGAAATTTTCAGATTTTTTTACTCTTTAAACTTCTGAAAATTCATTCTTTTAGACCAAAATTTGACCTAATACATTCATTTTATTACACATTAATCCTTTTCTAGAAGCTTCCCACATAACCAACTCAAATTCACTATTGTGATTTTCTAATTATCCCACCACCACCACCCCCCCCCCCTCCCAATTTTCTGCTAATTACAATCAGCTAACCAAAGAGAATTCACACAGATTAATAATAAGGGAGGAAAAAGAAGAAAAAAATGCAGAGATCAAACCGTTTAAACAAAGATATAATTAATTCAAAAATTGATTAAACTAAATTTAACTTATGCAATTAAACCTAATCATCGAGTAATTAAACCACTAATCAGGCAACGAACTAGTAATCCAAACATGGTCATGAGAGGTTATCGGTAAAACTAAAAAAAGAAAAAAGAAAAAAAGAAGCAGATTTATGCAATACCTAGACTAATTAAAACACAATGTCGCAACCAAAAAGAAGAGAGGGAAAAAAGGCTAAATACCCAGTAGCAGATAGATGCTAGAACGTCGACCTCGAGTGTCACGCCCCAAACTTGGGGAGGCGTGGCTGGCACCCGGTGCCGCACTAGCCCGAGCGAACCACTCTGCAACTCTTTTTTATTCTTTGTAACTATCATGGGCCAACACGGCCACAACTCGTAATGTATAACTATAAGTGAAAAATATTGTATCACTGAACCATTTTTCTTTAAACATGAATACACATGGGTCCGTCAAGGCCTCTGACATACTGTACAAAATGAACCTCTGTCTACAAAGCCTCTAAGATTATTTGACATCAAATGGGATAGGGCACCGACCTACCCATAAGTCTGTAGCAAAACTCTGACATGATGACTCATAGACTCGGCTGCACTCCGATGAGGTGTGTACGNATGTGAAAATTATTCGATTCCGAGACGTTGGCTTGAGGGGCGTTTTGGTCATCTTACCTATTTTTGCGCCCTAGCTTTAAATTTATTAGCGGAATCAGTTGTTTGCAATATTATTTACGATATGTAACTGAATTGAATAGATTTGGGCCATTTGGAGTCGGATACTCGTGGCAAGAGCGTGGTTTCTAGTTGATATTGAGCCGGTTCGAGGTAAGTGGCTTGTCTAACCTTGTGTGGGGGACCTTTCTCCTTAGGATTGTTCTTGATATTTGAGTGCCTTGTACGTGAGGTGACGAGCGCGTACTTGAGCCGATTGACGAAAATCCGGTTTTTACTTAAATTATTGAGATTTAGTTTCTTTCTTACTTGCCTTACTCTACTTGAATTTATAACTTGTGCTAGATTAGGAAAAGCATGTTTAGCTTACTTGACTGCCTAATTGCTTAAGTTGTTTTGACTGTTCTACGTGAAGCATGCTAGGCTAGTTCTATCTGTGTTTGTATTTCGTACTTCATTTTTTGGAATATTTCTAGCTGTGGTTGCACATTTACATTGGGACTACGGATGTGGGATTCCGGTACCCCCCCCCCCCCCTTGTCTGTTTACTTTGGGACTGCGGGTTAGATTCCCGATAGATCCCCCTGCACATTTACTTTGGGACTGCGGGTTAGATTCCCGATAGATCCCCCTGCACATTTACTTTGGGACTGCGGGTTAGATTCCTGATAGATCCCCCTGCACATTGATAGCTGCACAGTTACCATTGGTATTGAGCTGTACTTATTCTGTGTTTGCTCCGTTCTTTGTGTATTTGTTATTGCTTTGTTTAGTCTGTCTTATTCCACTGTTGTACTCACTGTTACTGCCTATTTTCATACTGTTGATTTATATTATATTATTTAACCTCAGTAGGGCCCTGACCTTCCTCGTCACTACCCAACCGAGGTTAGGCTTGGCACTTACTGAGTACCGCTGTGGTGTACTCATACCCTTTCTGCGTATGTTTTTCATGTGCAGATCCAGGTACCTCTACTCAGGCGCACTATCCTTGAGGCGAGGAGATACGCGGAGACTTCGAGGTACATCTGCCGCGTCCGCAGACCAGGAGTCTCTATTCTGTTCCAGCTTTAGTATCTAGTTTATCCCTTTTCCCTCAGTTGTTTAGATATTCTGGAGTTAGAGCAGCGTACAATGTTTCTGTTAGCCTGTGGTTCCCGTGAGTTTTCGGGTTTTGGGATTGAGTTGTAGACTTCCGCATTTCTTTTGAGTTGTATAGGCCGAGCGGCCTTATATGCAGTTATTATTTTGATATGTTCAGTTCTAATTAATTATCCGCAAGTTAGGTTGTTATTTCCGCATTGTTAGGCTTACCTAGTTATAGGGACTAGGTGCCATCACGACATGTTCACATAGGGCGAACTGGGGTCGTGACAGATGGAGTCTTACCGATCCTTCGCTGAATGCCAATCTCATCTACTATGAGGGCTCGTCAAACTGATTGTCTATATCTACAAGCATGAATGCAGAGTCCCCAACAAAAGGACGTCAGTACGAATAATGTACTGAGTATGTAAGGCAAAACTGAAACATAACAGTAAGTCAACATTAATTAAGGACATGGAAGAAACATGGAGTAAAGGACTCAACCTGTAAGTCTGTATAGCTTTGTAAACCATAAAATATTTATAGTATCATGCATGTGCGTATAAATGTCATGTAATGCACAGGTCTGTGCGTACATAACATCATAAAGCCTCTGAGGGCATTCCATCATATCATCTCAGCCATTGTGGGCAAAATCATCATCGTATACCAGCTGATCAGGTGGTGCTGCGTATATAACGCCGTAACCTTTTCCCATATATATATATATATATATATATATATATGCACGCGTATATAACATCGTCTGGGTCACGGGTAAATGCACATGTATAAATGAATGCAATTGTCACGACCCCAAACCCGATCGTGATGGCGCCCAACAATATTGCTAGGCAAGCCAGACCACAATCGTTCCCAAATTAACCGTAAACCTCAAACCGACAATCTAAAGAGATTATAATAGTTTTAGAATGATAATCCAATATTTAAAATTGAATAATACTGAAAACAATACGAAGTCTGATAAAACTCTCCCAAAGACCTGGGGTCACGAGTCTAGAGCCTCTAAAACAATCTGAATAACAATATCTGAACGAAAATACTCAAGTCTGAAAATGTATATATAAATAAAACTGAAATAGGAAGAGTAGTCAGGTCCTGCAAACGTCAAGCAGCTACCTCAACAACTCTGATAAGCTCTGGGAAACAAAGACTGCTCAGCTAAGCCTCCGGTGTACCTGAATCTGCACACAAGGTGCAGGGAGTAGGGGTGAGTACTACCGACTCAGTGAGTAATAAGCATATAAAATGTCTGAAGATAAGAAATCCACGAAATACCACAAAGCAAAGCTAAAACTAACAGTCCTACACCTAACTACGAACTAACAGCAAAACAACTTCAAATATATCAGTCAAGTATAATGTAAAGATGTAATGCAATGCACATGACCGCTACGGCGCGTAGCCCGATCCATTTAACGGCGACGGCGCTCACTGGGGGTGTGTACAGACTCCGGAGGGGCTCCTTCAGCCCAAGCGCAATATAATCATACCATTCGCTGCAACGTGCAGCCCAATCCATACTCAGTCCACAATATGCATATGAGTCACGTAACAGATTTAATTAATTTCCCAATTTCCAATTTATTAAGAAGAATATACTTTAGATATTTAACTTCAGGAAAAGTGACTTAGCGTTTCATAACGGTGATTAAACACAGGACTGAGACCAATGATTATACAAAAGCATGCTACCGCAATGACATTCATCCTCTAAGGATGCTACAGATCGGCACAAGGCCCCAAACACGGCAATAAGCCCAGATATATTCAATACAGGGTGCGTATCAGTCGCCAATATAGAAATATTCTTGTTCGGGATGGACTAAGTCTCAATCCCCAGTCATAACTAATCCCGCACCTACCATGGGGTGCGAGTCACGCCCTACCATAGCGTCACAATGTGATAAGCCGGGGTTTCAAACCCTCAGGCCATCATATACACCAACTACTCACCTCTAACCGGCCGTAGAATGGTCCGCAATGCCTTTTCCTTTCGTATCGACCTCCTCGAGCGTCGAATCTAGTCAAATCACACGAATACATAAATATGGTTAAAGAAACATAACCCAATCAAAAATACTCGAAAAGTACTAAAATTCACGAAGTTGGTAAAACCCGAGCCCCGGGCCCACTTCTCGAAAAATTTCGAAAATCACACCAACGGATTCCTCATCTCGCCACGAGTCCGTGCATATAAAGTTTACCAAAATCGGAGCTCGTTTGGCCCTCCAAATTCCATTTTTACATCACAGCTTTCCAAGCCCTAGCTTGACCCGTTTTTGATGAATTTTCTACAATTTACATGTAATTTCTACCATAGATTCGAATATTTAGGCCAAGGAACTTACCTCCAAGTGATTCTCAGTCAAAACCCTCGAATTTCCTTGTTCAAAGCTCTTAAGAACGTCAACAATGGAGGAAAAATATGAAAGGGTCGCGGATGAAATATTATTTTAAAACCCTTCTGTCGCCCAGTCCAGTTTTCGCTTCTGCGGTCCCGCTTTCGCTTATGCGGGACCGCTTCTGCGGCCACATTTCCGCTTAAGCGGTTTTCACTTAGAAGCCCGGACTTCGCTTATGCGACGCGAAGTCCGCTTCTGCGGTTCCTCCAAAACCGCTTCTGCGGCACCTTGTCCGCTTAAGCGGACCCGCTGGTGCGAGCCACCTTCCGCTTCTGCGGAATTTCCCTAGCCGGCCAACGACCGCTTCTACGACCAAGTACCCGCTTCTGCGGTACCGCTTCTGCGGTCCATTTCCGCAGAAGCGGAAACACCAGATGACAGAAAATCTGACCTGCAATTACACCTCAAAACTCTCGTTTAACCACCCGAATTCACCCCGAGGCCCTCGGGACCTCAACCAAATGCACAGATATGTTCTATTACTTCATTCAAACTTGCTCGTAACATAAAAACACTATCATAAACACCAAAATCATCGAATTACCACGGATTCAAGCCTAAGTTAAACTAAAACTTCCGAAAACTTGCATTTGATCTAAAACCCGGCCTAAACACCTCCGAATGATCTGAAACTTTGCACGCATATCCAAAAT
>NW_017670322.1:43732-46542 GCF_001879085.1 Nicotiana attenuata
CCTTCTTTCTTCCAATTATTTAAATTTAAATTTTAGCCCTTTCAGCCAATATTCCCAAATTAATCCTATTTTGAAAAATTAGCCTACTTACTACTTTATCTATCAATTAGCTAATTAATTACCTTAGTAATGCAAACCAATAAACGAAAATTATTAATTTGAAAGCAAAAAGCTAAAAATATAAAATGACTAAGGTATTTTTTTCGTGATTTTCATTTAATGATGCAATTAAGTTCTAAAAATTCATTTAAACCTAAAATGCCATGCCATGAAGAATTAAATATTTTTTTGGTAATTTTCTTAATTTTAAAATATTAAATATGCACAAAAATGCAACTAAATGCAAGCAAACAATTAAAAAGGAATTCCTAAAGTTCTATGAAATCAGAAACAATTAGAAAGATTTATTTTTGTGTGGATTTTGTAGGTATATTTTCATCAGGTAAATATTACGTGCTCACAAGTCTGCCACTTCGCGTGCGTCCCATGCAATTTTTACTACATGGATCTGAAAAATAGAGTAATAATGACAACTGGGCTAGATAAGAGCTTTTGGCATTAAATCAACATGTCACAGCATTGGAGTACACAAACACTTCTGGTGTTTCCATCCTTTTTGTTATCTATTCGTTTAGTCAAATCAGACAGCAATTGAAATCTGAATTAGAGCTATGTGTGCAGTCACCACCACCTGCGTACTAACAATATTTTCAAAGAGGCTCTCTAGCAGGCATAAAAACTTCAAACAAAACAGATTTAATCATTGTTTAACATGATACACGCAATAATTTAACTCATAACTCAAGGTTGCATTCCAATAATAATCAACCAATACACAACTTGATGAATATTAGACACATTCACAAAAATTGAAACTTGACAGAGCAAACATACCACTTTATATTTCAAGCAAGCTGGAAATTACATAACTTGATCAAGAGTAATACCTTGGCAGCAGCAAAACAAAAGAAACAAAAAATAAATCTCTGAACTTGAGAGACAGCTAAACACAAGATTCTACCACAACTTGATGAAAACTCAACACACAGCAACTAACACCAGTAAATCCCAGAAGATCAGTGGAAAGAAATGACAGAGTCTTACAAGAAACCCCTGAATTTAATTTTCCAAATATGGAAATCACTTTGATTCCCAGAATTTTCTTTAGCTTTTACTTTAGGAGAAGATGAAAAGAAATCTCTATGTGGTGTATGAATCTGTCCCTTCAGAATGCAGAATGAATCCTATTATATAGGCTATGTGTATGCTATAAGAGAGAATGATAGAGTCTAGAAAAAGAATCTGCCAGCTCCTAAATTTTTGGGAAAATGGCATCTTTTCAACTGAATTGGACAACTGTCCTCTTATTCTCAGATATTTTCCTATTTTTCAGCATCTTATCTTAACAATTTTGAAGCGCTGTCGTATTTCTAGAAATTTTCAGATTTTTTTACTCTTTAAACTTCTGAAAATTCATTCTTTTAGACCAAAATTTGACCTAATACATTCATTTTATTACACATTAATCCTTTTCTAGAAGCTTCCCACATAACCAACTCAAATTCACTATTGTGATTTTCTAATTATCCACCACCACCACCCCCCCCCCCCTCCCAATTTTCTGCTAATTACAATCAGCTAACCAAAGAGAATTCACACAGATTAATAATAAGGGAGGAAAAAGAAAAGAAAATGCAGAGATCAAACCGTTTAAACAAAGATATAATTAATTCAGAAATTGATTAAACTAAATTTAACTTATGCAATTAAACCTAATTATCGAGTAGTTAAACCACTAATCAGGCAACGAACTAGTAATCCAAACATGGTCATGACAGGTTATCAGTAATTAACACGTTCCAAACTAAAAAAAGAAAAGAAAAAAAGAAGCACATTCATGCAATACCTAGACTAATTAAAACACAGTGTCGCAACCAAAAAGAAGAGAGGGAAAAAAGGCTAAATACCCAGTAGCAGATAGATGCTAGAACGTCGACCTCGAGTGTCATGCCTCAAACTTGGGGAGGCGTGGCTGGCACCCGGTGCCGCACTGGCCCGAGCGAAGCACTCTGCAACTCTTTTTTTTCTTTGTAACTATCATGGGCCAACACGGCCACAACTCATAATGTATAACTTTAAGTAGAAAACATTGTATCACTGAACCATTTTTCTTTAAACATGAATACACATGGGCCGTCAAGGCCTCTGACATACTGTACAAAATGAACCTCTGTCTACAAAGCCTCTAAGATTATTTGACATCAAATGGGATAGGTCACCGGCCTATCCATAAGTCTGTAACAAAACTCTGACACGATGACTCATAGACTCGGCTGCACTCCGAATGAGGTGGAGTCTTACCGATCCTTTGCTGAATGCCAATCTCGTCTACTATGAGGGCTCGTCAAACTGATTGTCTATATCTACAAGCATGAACGCAGAGTCCCCAACAAAAGGACGTCAGTACGAATAATGTACTGAGTATGTAAGGAAGAACTGAAACATAACAGTAAGTCAATATTAATTAAGGACATGGAAGAAACATGGAGTAAAGGACTCAACCTGTAAGTCTGGATAGCTCTGTAAATCATAAAATATTTATAGTATCATGCATGTGCGTATAAATTTCATGTAATGCATAGGTCTGTGTGTACATAACATCATAAAGCCTCTGAGGGCATCCCATTATATCATCTCAGCCATTGTGGGCAAAATCATCATCGTATACCAGCTGATCAGGTGGTGCTGCATATATAACGCCGTAACCTTTTCCCATATCCCATATATATATATATATATATATATATATA
>NW_017670322.1:52230-60939 GCF_001879085.1 Nicotiana attenuata
ATAGAGATGGGCTGAGTGCCCGGCACCAGATCAATACCGAAATCAATGTCCATGTCCGGCGGCATGCCCGGCACGTCCGTTGGAAACACATCAGGGAAATCCCTCACAACGGGAACCGAATCAAGACTAGGAGTCTCAGCTCCAACATCTCTAACGAAAGCCAAGTACGACAAACAACCCTTCCAATCATCCGTTGGGCTTTTAGGAAGGAAATCACCCTGTCGGGTACATAGTCAGTCACGCCTCGCCACTCGATCCTCGGAATACCCGGGATAGCCAACGTAATTGTCTTGGCATGACAGTCCAGAATAGCATGGTAAGGAGATAACCAATCCATACCCAGAATCACGTCGAAATCCACCATGCCCAATAATAACAAGTCAACTCGGGTCTCCAGACCCCCAATAGTAACAAGACAGTATCGATATACGTGATCCACAATAACGGTATCACCCACCGGGGTAGATACATGCACAGGCAAGGCAAGACAACCACGGGTCGTACCCAAATGATGAGCAAAATATGAAGATACATAGGAGTAGGTAGATCCGGGATCAAATAAGACAGAGGCATCCCTGTGGCAGACTGAGATAATACCTGTGATGACTGCATCTGATGCACTGGCGTCTCTCCTATCTGGAAGAGCATAGAATCGAGCCTGACCACCGCCAGTACGGTCCTCACCCCTGGGGTGACCTCTGGCTACCTGACCTCCACTCCTAGCTGACTGAGTGGGTGCTGAAGAAACAGGAGCAGAAGATGAGGGCTGATCCCTCTGCTGAGACTGTCTACTACGGAACCGGGGACACTGTCTCCTTATATGACCCAACACACCGCACTCGTAGCAACGACCTGGAGCTGGAGAAGGGGACTGATAGGAACCCCTCGCTGCAGATGAACCCTGGGCTGAAGAAGCAGGAGCAGAGCTCTGAGCTGGAAGGGCACTCAGTGCAGGCTGGCTCTGCTGATGACCCTGATGACCACGGCCTGACGAAGCCCCACTGGACTCTGAACGACCTGACTGAGGAGGTCTGAAGGAACGACCTCTGCTGCGCTGGAACTGGCCCCTAGACGGAGCACCACTGAAACTACCTGAACCTCGAGGCCTCTTAGCCTCCCTCTCCTCACGCTCCCGACGACGATCTGTCTCAATCTGGCGAGCCGCATCAACTACCTCCTCAAATGTAACTGCTGTAGCCCTTTCTCTAGTCATCAATATGCGGATCGGATAGTTGAGGCCATCCACAAACCTCCTGATCCTCTCGCGATCTGTCGGGATCATCCACGTAGCATGCCGAGCTAGCTGTGTAAACCTCAACTCATACTGAGTCACTGTCATACCTCCCTGAGTCAACCACTCGAACTGACGACGCAGCTCTTCCCTGTGAGACTGGGGTACATATTTTTCCAAGAATATCGTAGAGAACTGCTGCCACGTGAGGGGCGCTGCTCCAATAGGCCTACGCCTCTCGAACTCCTCCCACCAAGTAAATGCAGGCCCTGCGAACTGGAAGGTAGTAAAAGCCACTCCACTAGACTCCAGAATACCCGCAGTACGAAGCATACGCTGGCACTTATCCAGAAAACCCTGGGCATCTTCGCCCTCAACACCATTGAATGTCGGAGTCTGAAGCCTACCGAACCTCTCCAACCGACGTTGCTCATCATCCGGCATAGCTGGAACCACATGAGCTGGAGCTGGTGCGACTGGCGCAACTGGAACAACTGCTACAACTGGTGCAGCTGGCTGAACTGGCTGAGCTGGAGCTACCCCAGGTGTCTGTAAACCCTGAACAACCTGCTCGGGTGTGCGAGCATCGGTGGTCTGATGACCACCCCTGGTCTGAAAAGTAGCCGCCGCTGTAGTAGCTGAAACCGCTTGAGCCAGGCCAGTGCAGACGGACAAGATCTGAGCGAAAGCCTCCTGGAGACCAGGAATCACGATGGGCACTGCCGGTGCCTGAACAGGTGTTGCTGGAGCATCTACAACTGGAATTTGACCCTGAGCCTGGTCAACTGGTGCTGGAATCTGACCCTGGGCCTGGTCAACTGGTGCTGGAATCTGACCCTGAGCCTGGTCAACTGGTGGGTCAGCAGGTGCTGTTCTTGCTGCCCTGCCTCTACCGCGACCACGGCCTCTAGGTGGCACTGGTGGTCGTCCGCCACGTCTAACCGGCCGTAGAATGGTCCGCAATGCCTTTTCCTTTCGTATCGACCTCCTCGCGCTTCGAATCTAGTCAAAATCACAACGAATACATAAATATGGGTTAAAGAAACATAACCCAATAAAAAATACTCGAAAAGTACTAAAATTCACGAAGTTGGTAAAACCCGAGCCCCGGGCCCACTTCTCGAAAAATTCCAAAAATCACACCAACGGATTCCTCGTCTCGCCACGAGTCCGTTCATATAAAGTTTACCAAAATCGGAGCTCGTTTGACCCTCCAAATTCCATTTTTACATCACAGCTTTCCAAGCCCTAGCTTGACCCGTTTTTGATGAATTTTCTACAATTTACATGTAATTTCTACCATATATTCGAATTTTTAGGCCAAGGAACTTACCTCCAAGTGATTCTCAGTCAAAAACCCTCGAATTTCCTTGTTCAAAGCTCTTAAGAACGTCAACAATGGAGGAAAAATATGAAAGGGTCGCGGATGAAATATTATTTTAAAACCCTTCTGTCGCGCAGCGATTTTCGCTTCTGCGGTCCCGCTTTCGCTTATGCGGGACCACTTCTGCGACCACATTTCCGCTTATTCGGTTTTCACTTAGAAGCCCGGACTTCGCTTATGCGACGCGAAGTCCGCTTCTGCGGTTCCTTCAAAACCGCTTCTGCGGCACCTTGTCCGCTTATGCGGACCCGCTGGTGCGAGCCACCTTCCGCATCTGCGGAATTTCCCTAGCCGGCCACGACCGCTTTTGCGACCACGTACCCGCTTCTGCGGTACCGCTTCTGCGGTCCATTTCCGCAGAAGCGGAAACACCAGATGACAGAAAATCCGACCTGCAATTACACCTCAAAACTCTCGTTTAACCACCCGAATTCACCCCGAGGCCCTCGGGACCTCAACCAAATGCACAGATATGTTCTATTACTTCATTCAAACTTGCTCGTAACATAAAAACACTATCATAAACACCAAAATCATCGAATTACCACGGATTCAAGCCTAAGTTAAACTAAAACTTCCGAAACTTGCATTTGATCTAAAACCCGACCTAAACACCTCCGAACGATCTGAAACTTTGCACGCATATCCAAAATCACCTAACGGAGCTACTGCAACTCTCGGAATTCCATTCCGACCCTCGGATCAAAATCTCACCTACCATCCGGAATTCGCCAAAATCCAACCTTAGCCAATTCAAGCCTAATTCTACACCGGACCTTCAAATTCAATTCCGATTGCGCTCCTAAGTCACAAATCATCCCCCAAAACTAGTCGAATCATCGGAAATCCATTTCGAGCCTTCTAACTCATAAGTCAACATTCGGTTGACTTTTCCAAACTAACCTTCTCATAAAGAGACTTATTGTCTCATTTCCAACCGAACTCTATCCGAATTACTTCAAATTCTCCAAACACATATAATGAAACATATAGAAGCATAAAACGGGAAAGACGGGGCGGTAACTACCGTAATGACGGGTCGGATCGTTACAGCAATGCATAATTAAGTAAGTCAATATGATCTCTTGGAATGTTATGAGACCCATGAATAGACAATATAGCAGTAGGACATATGGAGAATCAGGAACATAGGCAACCTTAGTGCTTCTAAGAATAGAATCATTTCTGAAACTTGCGTGCCTCCTCGTTCCGTTGTATCGTATGGATCATGCCAAAAAAGAAGGAAGGGATAGCCTTAACATACCTAAGCCGGTGCTCTTTAACAATCCCTCTAAAACACGTCTTTGCGAAAAACACGTAACCCTCGATCGAAGTAGGGAAAAATCCTTAAGATATTCTTGATATCATAGCACGTTATTTCCTATCCGACTAATATTCACTCCATACTTTACATCATCAACAATTCCTTTCGGCCTTCTTCTGTCATGTATCCCTAAAATTCCTCCGAGTCCACTATATTAAAGATTAACTGAATCTGCTAATCTCCATGTAAACGAGAAGAGCCTTAAAACGAGGGGCAAAATCAGTGAGAAATCGAATATTAAGAGGATCATTATCAATGGAAGATTCAGCACCAAGATAAGCAAAAATTAGAGAGCTTGAATTGGAACCACCCCAATACTTAGAATTAATTATGTATCTTTGCTTAAAAGTGGAGTAACTTTTAGGTCCATGATTGAAGTGACCAAGTGTTTGTGTATAGTATATGTCTCAAACTCTTCTGGTAACGTGGATGAAGAATTAGAAAGGGTATAAGAATATTTATGGATGTTTTTGTCTCGGACTTCCCAATCACTTACAAATTCTTTTAGCCAAGAAGATGAGTCATTAAGTTACAATTAGTCATACACTACATTAGTTGTCATGGACCCACGACAAGACAATTCTTATAGTTATCCACCAATTATCCGCATAATTAAGAATTATCTCAAATTATTAAAATACTACTCACTTTTAACATACTTTATACATCTTACTATCATGGTGGTACAATATAAAATCAATACATACACTATTATTTCATTAAAACATTCATATAAAAAAATGCACATATTTTCTCAACTTCTAATTTTCCTAATCTCATATAAAGAGTACAAATTTCGTATGCTTAATTCTTAAAATGGTAAAAAGATAACCTTCTTTTCTTGTGAAAAAAATAATTTCTATCTTTACAATAAAGAAAATCTCATAACCTTTCTCATAATATATATGTGTATAATTTAAAGCATTTCGAAAGTGATAATATTAATAATTATATAAAATCATATTTTTTAATTTTTTTTTTTTACAAAAATGTTCCACTCAAAATACCATATAAAAATGTATCTAACAATATCAAGGTTGTTAAACTTACGGGGTCTTATAATAACACAGTCACAAATTCTTTTTAACATCATGAATGGTCTTAGTCGCTTCAAGCTCATGTGGTTTACTACGACTAATCCTAATATTAAAGTATGAGATGTAACATCGAGCCGGTCAACTCGACCTAAATCAGGTGGCTTCAGAGTGAGCCAAAACCAACATCAATTGATTGTTCTTGCTAAAAAAAACTATCGATCGATGTAAGTTTTAGGCCAAAATAAGTTCTGCTTGCTGAAGATAAAGAACAAAACAAAGTTTAGATTTTTTGGGGATTTTAGATCTGAAAATCGAGCAATCTTAGGGTGTTTTGGAGGAAATTAAACGGGGATATGGGATAAGTAGGAGGTGGGGATTGTGGGGGTGAGGATTTGGGGTGGTTTGGAGTGGTGGCCGCCGGTTAAGGAGGTGGGGGATTTATGACGCCTAGGGTTTGGAGAGAGGATGAGGAATATGGAGAGTGGAGGGTCTTTAGGGGTTGGGGGGGGGGGGGGGGCTTAGGACGGTTATAAGGGGAAGGGGTTATTAGTTCCGGATCGTTGGATCTAAGGAGATGAAGGGTGGGGATTGACTGTTACAAAAACGGGGTCGTTTGGATTAAAAGGGGGACTGGACCGAATGGGTTTGTTGGAGTTGGGCTGGTTTGGAGAGGGATTGGAGCGGGTGCTTAAAACAATTGGACCAATTAGATTTGGCCCAGTCCAATTTGAAGCTCAAAGACAAAACCTTTTTCCTTCTTTCTTCCAATTATTTAAATTTAAATTGTAGCCCTTTCACCCAATATTCCCAAATTAATCCTATTTTGAAAAATTAGCCTACTTACTACTTTATCTATCAATTAGCTAATTAATTACCTTAGTAATGCAAACCAATAAAAGAAAATTATTAATTTGAAAGCCCAAAGCTAAAAATATAAAATGACTAAGGTATTTTTTTCGTGATTTTCATTTAATGATGCAATTAAGTTCTAAAAATTCATTTAAACCTAAAATGCCATGCCATGAAGAATTAAATATTTTTTTGGTATTTTTCTTAATTTTAAAATATTAAATATGCACAAAAATGCAACTAAATGCAAGCAAATAATTAAAAAGGAATTCCTAAAGTTCTATGAAATCAGAAACAATTAGAAAGATTTTTTGTGTGGATTTTGTAGGTATATTTTCATCAGGTAAATATTACGTGCTCACAAGTCTGCCACTTCGCGTGCGTCCGGGGCAATGCCATATTGCTTTCGCTTAGGGACCTTCACATTGGTCCCTTCTGGAAGTACCGCGTCCTTGGTAATTTCGACCACGGTTCCCCCCCACAAAGCTTCCTTCTAGCAATCTCTTGTATTCTTTCTATTATTCCTTTAGTCATAACCTTTGCTCTGATACCACGTTGTCATGTCCTTAGTCATTAACTAAGCGCACATGCGACACTTGACAACTCGCTCACGATCTTGTACAACTTGCTCACGTACTTGCTATGCTAAGCCAGCCTTACCACACTCAAGATCGCTAAGGGAATGTTAGAACACAAGAGAATTGCCAAAGGAAGCTTTGTATTATAGAGAACTTGATTGTTTTGCTTGATGATTTTACAAACGAATGACCCCTTTATATACTAGTCTCATAGGGGCTAGTGAGTAAATATTAATTGTTACACAAATCCTTAATATTTATAAGTAAGTCCCTTCTCTAGAATATTCTATATAGTTAGAATTTTCTAAGGACTTTCCTAGCAATTCTATAGGATTCTAGGGTCTTCCTAGGGAAACCTCTATATTTCTCTAGAACTTTCCTACAAGTTCTAGCCTCCTTCCTAGTTAAGCTTTCCATATGGCAAAGATATACGCCAAGTGGCACCTATGTGGCATGATAATGTGGCAGGTCATGACATATAAAGCTTAGTTTGAATTTGAGTGTGAACCTGATCCATTCGACACGAACACTTTGATGATTGTCGCAAATGCTAATTGTTGATCGAATGTGACGAACAAATAATTTTGATCTTGAATGCATTAAGTTTTGCTTTGTTGACGTTCTTGATCATTTAATACTTGAAGTTTGTATGGAATGCTTGAATGCATCTTGTAGAGAAATTAATTCAAGTAATCTTGATCTTCAGAACTCTCTCCAAATTAGACTAATGGGCCATTGGGCTTGCACCACATGTATGTGCCAATTTGGTAAAAGTCCAATTAAATGATCTAACCCCATAAAACTGGATTTCATTTAAGGAAAAAGTACAGAAATAGCCAATTTAAATACAAACTTACAAACCTCTAGACCAAAATTAGACACTTACCAAAAGTAGCTCAAAATTAGATATACACATAAGGAAGGATTCTTCTATCCGAGAATCACTCTAAAGATCTTCCTTCCTTTCCTGTTTTTTCAAGCGTATCAATTAACAGATCATGACATTCTCTACCTCTGTAAATCATGACATTCTCTATCAAAAAATTCTCAAAAGGAGCTCCAAATTTCACTCAAAATCGATCAATTTCACTATATACCTTCACAATTTCTGTGTAGATACAGCTTTTGCAATTTCTGTGTATAAGGAACTATGAACTGCAATCAAAATCAATCAAGGAATTAGTGAGTTTTGACCTAATTTCAGCTACTTCAATGGCAAATTTACCAATTTTTATTCAGTATGGTGGCCGATGGAATGTTGACAACAACTTTGTAGATTATAATGCAGATGCTGTAATAGTTACTCCAAATATAAGTTTTGAAGATTTTGTAGACATGATTTTGAAACAACTTATGATAGATACTTCATTGAATGATACTGAAATCAAATACACTGTCCAAAACAGTTCTCCGCCAATAGTGATACACAATAGTATGGGTGTATGTGTATATCTTGAGATAAAAAAAAGCTCAGAATTTACAATGTATCCCCTTTGTATAACATCGAGTGAAAAGGATATGGACATGATCTGCTACAATTCCAATTCTGCTGTAATTTCCTTAGAATGTGCACAAAGCTCAGTTGTAGAGGAGAGATACAATGGCGATACAATTAAGATAATCGAGTTTGGGGATGGAGAAGACTGGAATGATACATAATCTGATGAAAATACAATAATAACTGACCCTCAACACATAGATGTAGAAGAAGGTCAAATTTATAAAGACAAGGCAATGATAGTCAAAGTCATGAGGCACTTGGCAGTAAAGGAAAAATTTCAATTTAAGGTGCATAGATCAAGTGAAAGCAGGTATCAAAATATTTACTGTATAATTATGTATCTCAATGTATATCGTAGTTGATGTTAGAAGCATAATTATGCAAAAAATAAGTTGTTGCTTGTAAGTATGTGGTTGTACACTTTTAAGTTGTGGTTGTCACCGTCTAGTATTGTATAGTCGTTGTATTTTTTCATCTAGTATTGTTGATGGCAGTGTGTATCAATATATATCATTGTATTTCATGTCGCTCTGTTTATTGATGGAAAAGTTTATATCCTTGTCGTAGGTACTGCCTAGTATGCATCAACAACAACTGTGATTGGTATTAAGTCTTCGAGCCTGAAAAAAACAAACGTTTTCAAGGTCAGAAATTTCAGCAAAGTGCACTCATGCCCACTGAAAGCAAATCTACGCACAACGTCAAGCTACTGCAAAACTCATCGGCAGTCTTCTGTTAAGCAAAGTCTAAAAGCCCAAAAAACGACTATACACTCCTAAATGTACCATAATTGGAGTACACGAAA
>NW_017670322.1:60950-86007 GCF_001879085.1 Nicotiana attenuata
CACAACGTCAAGCTACTGCAAAACTCATCGGCAGTCTTCTGTTAGACAAGTATAAAGACCCAAAAACAATATACACTCCTAATGACATAATTGGAGACACGAACAAGCAGTATGGTCTTCAGATGACATATATGCAAGCATGGAGATCGAAAGAATATGCAGTTCAAGTACTAAGAGGGAACCCGAGCGAATCATATGAAAAGCTGCCAAGTTACTTTTATATGCTGGTTCATACAAATCTTATGTCGGTGGTAAGTTTGAAAAAAATAGAGGAAGACTTGTTCATGTATGCTTTCGTTGCACTATATCCGTCTATAAAAGGATGGCAGTATTGCAAACCGATTGTTGTTGTAGATGGAACCTTTCTTAAATCGGCACATAGAGGAACATTATTGATAGCATTAACACAAGATCCAGCAGGTAATATCCTACCACTCGCATATGCCATAGTAGATTCAGAGAATAATGCTTCCGGGAGTGGTTTTCGCGAGATTCAAGGATGCATTTGGGGAAAGGGAGGGAATGTGCATAGTCTCGGACATGCATGAAGGCATTGACAATGCAGCGGCAACATTGTATCCACCAGTACCTCTTTGTGTCTGCATATGGCATCTATGGAATAATGTAAAAAAAATTACAAAAAAAACCATTTGCTGCTCAAAGAAATATTCTTTGCTATGGCCAAAGCATACACAGTTGAGAAGTTTGATTACCACATGGCAGAGGTAGAGAAAATTGATAAGAGGGTCAAAGATTACTTAATGAATGTTGGGTATGAAAGATGGTCCAGAGCACATTCCACTGTCAACAGAACATTGACGATGACTTCAAACATTGCGGAGTCGATCAATGCAGCGCTCAAGGCTGCTAGGGAACTCCCAGTACTGCCTTTGCTAGACTACATAAGGAAATTGATCGGACGATGGAATGTTACAAACCTAAAGAATGCAGTAGGTCATTCACTGATCTTGGAAAAAAATATGATACAATGCTGATGGACAATCTTGAATTGTCACATCAGATGAAGGTATGACTGGAATCTGTAGATACTTGCGCATAGAATATGTAATCATGCCGAATTTCACGGATCTGTTATATCTTGAACCCTTTGTGTGATTATGTTAAACTAGTGTCCACCTGCACAAAAGCACGGGCTTTCAAGCTAATGTAGCATTTATGCCTACCCCACTGCTGAAATATTGGTTGGTTTGACATGATATTAAGTTATTTTGAATCTTGTAGGCTCTCTAGTATATGTATTTTGAGGGCATCTGCTTTGTCACCACTAATGATAGTTGATAAATTTTGTAGGTGACCCCTTCGACAAGTTACTTATATTCAGTACTTGACAAGGGTAAGCAGAGAATAGTGTTCCTAAAAGATCGAACTTGCAGCTGTAAAAGGTTTCAGTTGGATGAGCTGCCATGTGCACATGCTTGGGCAGTATTAAAATACAAATACATTGATCACATTGAGTATTGCTCGGTGTACTACACCATGAAGTACCTATTGAAGACCTATGAAATTCCAATTTATCCGGTTCCTGATGAAAGCACATGGGAAATTCCTGCAGAAGTTCTAAATGAAAAAGTCTTGCCACCAGACGTGACTAAAACAATAGGAAGGCCAAGGAAGGGGAGGTGCAAGCCAATATCTGAAGGGAACGAAAAAGGTCGATTTCATGTGGACAGTGTGGAAAGAAGGTCACAACAGGAAAACTTGTAGAAATAATCCTAAGAGAGGATGAAATATGTCAAATTTAGAATTACTTTTTATTTTACTTTACTGAATATCATAGAGATTTAGAAGAATGCAATATATCAAGAACTATATCATTGTAGAATGTCATTTGAATTTTAGATATAAATAAATATTTGACCTATCATTTAAAATCGTGTTGCAAGTTTATATTATACATCTGTTTGATTAAAAAGAAGTTGTATCAGCTATGTATCATATTTGTATCATATATGTATCGCTTGTGCATCACATTTGTATCATCTATATATCGCTTGTGTATCACCTATGTATCTCTGTGTATAGGCTCTTACTCATGCCTGTATTTGTGTAGTAACAAAGCTAACTAATGGAAAACAATCGTAGCAGCTAGAAAACTATGCAAATAGTTTTAGAAATTTGCAAATAAGAGTGGCTTCATCAATACATATTTGAAAACTGTGTATCATATGTGTATTATATCTGTATCATATGTGTATCATATCTGTATCATGTATGTATCATGCGTGTATCTGCAAGAGACAATGTATCACAAACTACCGTATATTTTTCATATCTATAATTCACAACACAAAATCAAGGGAGAAAACACCAAAATAAACTAAACTGCAACAATCCAATATCGCACTGAAACTCATTAAACCTTTATAACAGAGCAAACATCTCATTTTCCATACAATTCTTAAAAGTATTCGTAAAATTCAAACACAAATAAATCTGATCCGTCTTACAACAATGACAACATATCAGAACACAATACAAAAACAAAATTATAGAGTTCATCCTGCAACAATGACAAAATAACTACTTCTTCTACTTCCGCGACTTATTCTGTCGACCAATAATCTCATCATCACTTTGCGCGTTCAGTTCCATCTTCTTTCTAGCATAATCCCACAAGAGAGCACCAAATCTGCGCCGGTGTACATAGGCATGGAATTTTTTAGGTGGCGTCTTGCCTTCAATGAAATACTCGGCAAATGATGCCGCAAATACACCGCAATCACTGCAAAAATAAAAAAACAACAACTATCAAACTGCAGAATCTAAAAACAAGACAGATTGTGTTGAAAGAAATTCATACGCTTCAACTTGTTGAGGCAATCCTTCGACCAGTTTTACATAAAAGGGGGTAATCAAGTCTTTTGATTTATAGACACCAGTGCGCCAATTGATATCTTTTTTGTTTAAATAGAAATGCGTGTGCACGAAAAAATGAGGCAGCAACACAGAATACTTGGCCATGGTCTTATGAACTTTGTCTTGATGAGCAGCTCCACCGCGCATAGAGTCATACACATAAATGCACCTATCCTTGAAGGACATCACAGCCATTATCCAATGCCATTGTTCTGCAACATTAATTGGCATTAAGACATGCTCGACAGTGTGCCATGGAACATTGGCATCCAAGACAAACCCCTGAATATACTCTGCAATGACATATTTCGGAGTGCACACATCACTGTCTCCATCTGTATCAATAAAAGCCTGCCACAACTCATTAATTTTCTCGTCGAAGTACCAATCTGTGGTGGTGAATGTTACAGGTAGATCTTTGTCATACTTCCCTTTCTTTCTCAGATAATAGAACAAAACATCAACGTGCTGAAACAAAACATAACAAATAACTAATCACTAAAGGCTCGTAAGCTTTAAGCAGCTACGGTTTTTCAAACCAAAATCACAGAAAACAAAGGAAAATAAATGCTCACTGCTATCTCTTGTGCCAGGAAATAGCAATTAATAATCTGTTCTAACTTAAGAGGACTGAGCGTTCATGTGTACACTGGCTAATTTTGAAAAAAAAAATACTGCAAAAGTAAATTCTTACATACCGAGTCATCCAAGAGCTGACCATTATATGCCAAAGTGTGAAACCATTTTTTGCTTCAACATGAAATACACCAAGATCATAAGCAGGATTGAGTTCACTAACATGCTTCGGGTAAATTTCATTCCTGGTAACATATATACACAAAAGAGTACAGTGATTTGATATAAAATAATGCTATAAGTGACAATATATTAAAATATAAAACTGAAAAAAACTCAGAAGTTGGAAACATACTTCTTTCTGGACTTCCCTTCTTTGACCCACGCAGCAAATACATTCAACAAAGAGCTGTTAACGCCAGTTCCGATTTTGCTTTGAAAAGGATGCTTAATAGCATAAATTTGCTTTTTTCCTTTCGCTGCAACAACACCAGTACTGGAACCTGAATCAAACACAGTAATGAACGGAGACTGCACGGCCTTTGCAGGACATCTCTTTCTTTTTTCCATTTGCGGCGATACTTCAGGAAGTAATTCAGCATTGTACAGAACCATCTCCCCTGCCGCCTCATCAACACTTGCAGTCGCACAAACAGCACCAGTCCGAGATTCAGGAACCTTTTGTTTCTCAGATTCTTCCTCCGTCTCCCCTGCCGCCGCATCAACACTTGCAGTCGCACAAACAGCACCAGTCCGAGATTCAGGAACCTTTTGTTTCTCAGATTCTTCCTCCGTCTCCCCTGCCGCCGCATCAACACTTGCAGTCGCACAAACAGCACCAGTCCGGGATTCAGGAACCTTTTGTTTCTCAGATTCTTCCTCCGTCTCCCCTGCCGCCGCATCTGCAATCTCACCAATACCGCCAGCATGTGCTACATCTGGTGTGAAAGTTACTTTAGCAACAAACATGTCAACTTTCACACCAGAAGGTCCTTCCATAGCATTGACACCTAACTGATCTGCTACACTAGTATCTCTTTGAGAATGTGGAACATCTTTGCCTTCACTTCCACCAACCTATTTGTTTAAAAAAGAATCGAATTATCAAAAACAACAAAGAAAAGAAAAGGGAAAAGTGCAGAATGCACAACTAAACACACCTGACAACCATCCATTTCAACATCTTCATTGCCACCAAACTCCATATTGCTCACAAAATCATTATTGTCTTGACGACCACTGGTGTCTTCCTCTGGATGTGCACCATATTTGACTTCGCTTGCACCAAGCTATTTTTAAAAAAAGGATATAGTAAGTTAACTAAAAAATAAAAAGAAATGCACAATGGAAAAGAAACACATACCTTGGAATTTATCAACTCAAAGAGCTCCTTGAATTTATCAGAAACATAATCCATGAAGGAATTTAACTGCTTATGGAGCTACAAGATGAAACAAATAAGAAAGATAATAGACTTGAATATACAATTTGAACAATACTTTCAAGAAAATATATAAAAAAGACCAATACATACTTGCTTCACATCAGCTTTCAACTTCTGCAACTCACGGTCATAATCAACAGGTTGGACACCTGGCGCGTTTTTTGGCGCCTTTTTTGGTGGGACAGGCTCCTTAATTTGTTTCCGGGGTGGCGTGACAAAATCATCGCTATCATCAATAGGAAGTTTTCTCCTGTTACGTGATATGAAATATTTCTGATACTCATCGGTAACTTCAACAGGCAAAGTAAATCTCCTTAGCTCTTCAATTATCGGAGAAATATTTTTAAACTACAAAGGTAACCAAAAGTGATTCAGTCCTAGATGTATCAAAGATGTATAAAAACTGTATGTTTGATGTATCACAATGAATTACAGTGTATTATAAATGCATATCGCATTAAGATATAAAAGATGGTACCTTATTCCCTGTGCTTTTGAAGAAACCAATAGAGAAGTCCTCATGCGTTGGCCTGTCTGTCATTTCCCAATTCAATATGCGTGGTGTATGATTTCCAACGCGAACAACAAACTTTTGATCAACTACAGTACAACATTCATAGAACCACACCTGTAGTGCAAGAGGAAATCCACCAATCCTATAAAACTCAGACTTTCCCCTCAACCTGTCCCTCATCGACTTCATTAAAGCTCGAAACGCAATCTTACCCCATGGAAACGACACATACTCACCACTCTCGACAAGATGGATATCACGTTTACTTATAAATGTCTTCTGAGCCTGAGTGGACATTAGAAATGTGTTTATGAAATAAATGATTGCATCTTAACTGCGTCTTCATCAGACTGCCATTTCTTCTTCTCAAGATAATCAATAAGTGACTTCTTTGACACCACTTCAAAACCAGAAAAATAAGTATCCACCAACCTATTGGGTCCACTGAATTTACCCTCTACATGTTCATTACCACAACAGTTTAAACCACTTACAATACCAAATTCTCGAAGACCAAAACGTAAAACACATTCGTCATTCAATTTCACATAAAATTGATCACACTTATCTTGAACCAACTCCCTAAACATTAAAGAACGAATAAGTTGTGCCTGGATAGCAACTCGAGGTAAATCAAGGAAATAGCCAAAACAGCTTTCCCTAAACATCCGAAGCTGGACATCAGTCAACTTTGACTGTAAAACCGATACAATGTCCACATTAGTGTATGATGACCAATGAGTAACAGAAAATGGCTCACCAACTAGAATATAGAGCTTCCGAGGCTACAAATACATGACACGAATTAAAAACAATCAAATACAAACTAAATCCAAATTTTAAAAGAAAAGTCAACAATAGAAAAAATTATAACTGAAATTGTATATACCTTACAAACTTTGTCAAGAATTTTAACTTTTTCTGCCTTCTGAACCTTGTTTTTTTTGGTTTGACACCCAAATTCACTTCGTCCTCCACGACACGTTTTCTCTTACATTGATCAGCATCCATTATAACCCTCTTGCTCTTCTTTTTCTCAGATTGTCCAACAATATCCTTTCGAGATTCTAACACTTTAACACTGTCGGAACGATTTTGTCTTCGCATATTTTGTTCATCAATCGATTTCTCAACTAAAATCGGGGTTGAATAAGGAGATAAACTCATCGACCTAGTTTCTCTTCTCATGTTGCTCGATTTCTCAATTGAAACCGACTTTGAATAAGGTGATGAATTCATCGAATGAGTTTGTCTTCTCATATTGCTCTGTTTCACAATTGAAACTAGGTTCAATGACAAAATTTAAAAAAAAAATATACGAACAAAAGGTTATAGAAATTTGTGAAGAAATTAATACAAAAACTCGACCAAAACTTACAAAATCAGTCGCAAAAGCCTAAAGAAAAGCAACATCGATTCTACAAAAACACAAGCAATCAGAAAAATATACAAAATAAGAGGTTTTCTACTCCAAATTACCTGGAATCAGACGAAAATAACCGAAAATGTATCTTGTTTTGTCGTCAATTTCAGCAATTTTGGTTGAATTTAGGAAAAAATCGCAGAAAGAGAGAGAGAGAGAGAGAGAGAGAGAGAGAGAGAGAGAGAGAGAGAGAGAGAGAGAGAGAGAGAGAGAGAGAGAGAGAAAACTCGGTGTTGTATACGAAAAATAACGGATACAAAAAGTGACATTGATTGAAACTATTTGGGCCAAAAAATGACATTTGGGCCTTTTTTAGTAGATATTTTATTTTGGGCTATTTTTTGTTAGGAAAGTTTGTAAAGTGACATAGCTGGTAATTTCCCTTCATTTAACTGGATTCTAATAACTAACCAAATTATATTTAGTCACGTAATATTTACTTGGAGTAATATATATTTTGAATTTATAACATAATCTAGATTGTTTAGGGATTCCAATTTACAAATGCCTCTAATTTAAGGCTTCTCCAAGTCTAAACTTGCTCGAAAAATAAGACAAAGTATTCGTGAACACAGATCACTCGTGTCTTGTCTTTTTGGATCTATTGCAAAATAAAATAAGATGCAATTTTTATTTCCAATTCTACATCGAAAAATCAGCCGTTGATCACATGAAAAGCGTAAAAGTGAAATCAGGTAACAACTCTAACAGGCTGCTATTTAGGAATTAACTAATGTATTATAAATTTCAGTTTGTCAATTCAATTTTTCGGGACACAAATATTGTAAATTGTCCTGAAATTAAAATTTTCAGTTCAAAATTTCAAGACAAAATAAGTATTGGCTAATCCTTGCATAGCATTCCTAAGAATAGTTATTTGTGCACTTCGCCAGTGAAAGCTATGCTTCGGCTCAACAATTTATGCAAAATGCCCGTCAAGCTTAAACTAATTAACCTTCTCTACCCATTTGAAAATTAGTTATAATATATACCTACCCAATTAAAACTAATTACCCAACCTACCTACCCATACCACTTTTCTTATCATTTGGCTTAATTGATTTGGCTTGGATTGAATTGGCTTGTCTTGGTTTTAGTAGCTTAGTTTGACTTTATTTGGTTGTAAGGACTGGACATTAAAAAAAATGGGTAAGAGAAAAACTTTATGGGTAAGGACGAGTAAATAGTTTGTGGCGAGTGGGTATTTGCAAAAGTTTTTTTGGTAAAAATAGCACGGGCTAGCTAGTTTTCAGACTGGTCATTCAAAAATAGCCAGCGTTTGCAAAGTCATTGAAAAATAGCCACTATTTTGCTGCAACACGGAAAGTTCCAGTATGATATACTGGAGATCGGTGCACTTGTGTATGAACTTCCAGCATATTATGCTGGAATTCCAACACACGAAAAGTTCCAACATAATATATTGGAGATTGGAGCACCTGTGTATGAACTACCAGCATATTATGCTGGACCGATATATTATACTTGAACTCCAGTATATTATACTGGAACTCCAGTATAATATACTGCAGTTCCAGTATACTTATGCTGGAACTCCAGTATAATATACTAGAGTTCTAATATACTTATGCTACCGGAGTTCCAGTATATTATACTGGAATTCCAATATATTATACTTGAGTATTTTTCGGATTTTGAAAAGTGTTTTCGTTCAGATTTATCTTTACATGAAAAATGGCAAATTTTCAATTACTTTTCAAACTGTGGCTATTTTTGAATGACCACTTGTAAATCTGGTTATTTTTGAATTTCTTCCGATTTTTTGTCCTTACAAATTTGCGGGAGAAATTTAAAAATAGCCAGATTTACAACTGGTCGTTCGAAAATAGCCCAATTTCAAAAGTCATCGAAATTTAGTCACTTTTCATGTAAAGAAAAATCTGTTCAAAAACACTGTTCAAAACCCGGAAAAATACGCCAGTATATTATGCTTGAGTTCCAGCATAAGTATACTTGAACTCCAAGATATTATATTGGAGTTCCAAGATAAGTATGCTGGAACTCCAGCATAATATGACGGAGTTCCAGCATAAGTATACTAGAACTCCAGCATAATATACTGGAGTTCCAGCAAGTATACCGGTCCAGCATAATATACTGGAGTTTGGAGCACCGGTGCTCCAGTCTCTAGTATATTATACTGGAGCCAGCAAAGTATACTGGTCCAACATAATATGCTGGACTTCATATGCACCGAACTCCAGTATATTATGTTGGACCGGTCTCTGCTGCAGCAAAATAGTGGCTATTTTTCATTGACTTGGTAAACGTTGGCTATTTTTGAATGACCATTCCGAAAACTGGCTATACCGTGCTATTTTTACCAAATTTGCAAGACGTGTAATTTTAAAGCCCAACTTAAATCCTACTGTTAATAGGATCGAAGCTTTACTAGTTACTATGAAGGTTGGCTTTGACTAATTGATATTCGAAGCTATATATAGTGAAAGTTCAGTAGTAATTTTTGTAAAAATTGCACGGGCACCCTATTTGGTCACCCCCATTTAATCTATACTCATATTTTTAAAATTATTTAATTTATACTCTAATTTTTACAACTTCAGGCGCCTCCTTTCTTTTCCTCCTCTTCTTCTCGTGATCACCAAGTAAGGACTTCAAAGATATCCTCTCTGGGTATACTAAATCCAGTGAACCATTTTGGTACTGCTTTAACATGTACTGACAAGTTTTGTCTTTGTTTGAAGCCTTGCATCATTTTTCATGGATGAGATTGATGCAATTGGTAGACGTCGATTTTGTGAGGGAACAAGTGCAGACCGTGAAATTCAGAGAACGCTCATGGAGTTGATTAATCAGTTGGATGGATTTGATCAGCTTGGAAAGGTCGTTGATCTTAGTTCAGCAAATATAAATAAACACTTTACCTCCCAGAATACTAATTGAGCAAATACAAAACAAATTTCAGCCTCACAAACATAACAAAGCTTAAGCTAAAATATGCTGAAGTTCAGCAAATATAGAACAAAACTTCAGCTAAAACATGCTGAAGTTCAACAAATAGAGAACAAAACTTCAGCTACTAGAATGCTTAAGTTCAGCAATTACAAATAAAAACTTCAGCCAATACTAAGTTTACGCGAAAAACTTAAGCTAAAACATGCTGAAGTTCAGCAAATAGAGAACAAAACTTCAGCTAGTAAAATGCTTAAGTTCAGCAATTACAAACAAAATTTCAGCCAACACTAAGTTTACGCGAAAAACTTCAGCTAAAACATACTGAAGTTCAGCAAATAGAGAATAAAACTTCAGCTAGTAGAATGTTTAAGTTAAGCAATTACAAACAACTTCAGGCCCGTCTACTAGAATGCTGAAGTTTGCATGATTGCCTTTGCTACTTCAGGCCCGTATGCCTGAAGTTTACGCGAAAAGTGGTACGTCTGCAATTTTTTTGCAAAGCGGGTATAAGTTAAAAGGTGACCCAAAAAGCGGGTATAGATGCAAATCTCCCTAATTCTTTTGCTATAAAAATTAGTTTGATGATTTTTTTTAAGCATATATATAAGTTCAATAAATTTTGTAATTATACCATGTTTTACATTTAATTCTTCTCGGATTAATATTATAGTACAAAGTAATGAACCTAGTAAAACACGCCCAAAATTATCCTGTCAATGTAAAGAGTACAATCGTGTCGTGGAGAAAATAAAAAGTAAGAGTACAATCTGTTAAAAACATGGTATAATAGATGCAAAGCTCGTAGCGCACACTGCCATTATTGAACTACAAAATCTACAACAAAATACAGTAAGGCAGAGATATCTTACCCCTTACTCTCATGGCTCTACTATCATCATCATCGAAAGGTGTGGTAATATCTCTGCCGGTGCTGGTTCTCACCGGTGCCGCCTTTTCTGCTGTACTCCTCTTCTTTCTTTTCTCCTCACCACCACCTCCAGCTCCGTGTAATTGCCTCGTCACTCCAACAACCACCAAAGTCGCCGCCGTTGGTGGATCCAGATCCAGCGTGGGAGAGAGGATCTCGACGACAATAGAGGATATAGAATGGGTGAAGAAACAGATCGAGGGAAATGGACTCCATATGGCGGACAATGTGCTGCGCAAAGGGATCAACCCTCGTACTCGCCAACAACAGCTCCAGGATCTACTTCAGTATGAAACTTTTCCAATTTATGTTTAATTTGATTTAGCAGTTAAAAAGATCATGCTTTTATTGTGATTCTGTAATTTTGTTGAACTTCATGATAGTTTTGTGGTTTTATTGGAATTTGTTTATTCTTAGGAAGTACTAAGTGACTGCAGATTAAGTTAGAAAGATATCCAGTCGAAGCATCTGCGAGTTCATGCTTTTTTAGTATAATTACTACTTGGCGGTTTTGTTTCTAGTGTTCTAGATTTTTACTTTTGAATTAGATCTTTGCGAGAGTTTTAACAATCTAGTTAGTATAATATAGGTGGAAATTGATATAGAATGTAGACGAACTTATATGATTAACTTAATCTTTAATCTATATCTAAAGAAAGATAATAATGGCTTCTATGGTAAAGTAAGCATTTGTGTTTTTCAAAGGCTATGTGCAGGGGAGTAGAAAATGAGTAAGAAGGCAATGAGTCAAAAGCTCCATATTACTTATCTCTGAAAAAAAGTTTCGTGTGGCTAACTTTTGATTTGTATAAGGAGAAATAGATGATTAGGAAGCGATTGCACAGACATCTATTTTTGCATTGTCCAGTTGCTACAGATACAGATATCTGGAACATGTTCCTTTCAGTTTTAGGACTCAACTGGGTGATGCGAGAGAGCATTAAAGATGCTTATAGTAGCTGGAGTCTATGGAAAGTTGGTAAATCCATCAGCAAGATCTGGAAAATGCTTCCTGGATGTATTTTTTTGGGCTGTTTGGACAGAAAGGAATAGAAGATGTTTTGATGGTTTAGCAACTCCAAATTACTCCTTGAAGGCTAATTGTATAGTTTTGTTATATAGCTGGAGTAACCTCTCCCCTAGTAGCTCCCCTGAATTATTTTTGGAATCTGTTAGCTCCTTCACCCTAGCATAGGACCATCTGCACAGAGCTAACATATCATCTTTTGTATTTGCATCTTCTTGATGCTTTTTATAATATCTCTTACTTTCATAAAAAAAGAACAGATTGCACTTTTTGAAGTATTAGTAGAACATGAAACATAGCTCTAACGAGAAACATATATGCATTTTAATGGAACTTCTTCTCTCTTATGGTTTTACCGCCCTCTTTCTCTGTCTGTCTCTTTCTTTCCTTTCTATTTGAAAGATAACGGGTACACGTCTGTAGTTCAAGTCACAGATAGGCAATGGGAAATTTTTTAATAGGTGCTTTCCTCTTTTTTGCATGAAGAACAATCTATGGTTTGGCAAAAGCAAAGTAAAATTATAGGGATATTCAATTGTTTAAGACTCTAATGGCTACCAACTTTTGTTTAGTTTCTTCTTTACTTATGTTCACGACTTCTTTATTTTCTGTAATTTTATTCATTTCTTCTTTTCACTCTGCATTCACGTATGTATTATTGCAACTTCCTGATGAAACGATCTTTTACTTTTCCAAGTCGGTTTCCAGTCTGAATTGTTCATCAAGTGCTAGTGTTAGTGGCTAGTAAGTCGTAACTTGGCATGTTAATGTAACTTCTTTGTTTTTTCAGGTTCAAGGGCATATCACACTATGAAGGAGAAGAAGCAAATAATCACACGGCCCTTCCTTGTCCTGGTGAACTCCTTGTAGAAGAGCACCATAGCAATTATGGAGAGCCATGGGCAGGAGGGCGGGATGTTTTTGAATTCCTTGCAGAGTCAGCCCATCTAACTCCAGATTCCCAAGTTCTTGAGATTGGATGTGGGACTCTTCGTGTTGGATTACATTTCATCCGGTATTTGAACCCAGAACACTTCCAGTGTCTCGAGAGAGATGAACTTTCTTTAATGGCTGCATTCAGGTATGAGCTTCCCGCTCAAGGTTTATTAAACAAGCGCCCTCTTATTGTTAGAGGTGAAGACATGGATTTCAGTAAATTCGGATCCGGAACCATGTATGATTTGATATATGCAAGCGCTGTGTTTCTTCATATGCCTGATAAACTTGTTTGGGTTGGTTTGGAGAGGTTAGCTGGTAAATTGAAACCTTTAGAAGGTCGAATCTTTGTGTCACATAATATAAAGTTTTGTTCACGATTGGGAGGAGAAGAATGTACAAAGAGGCTGAAGAATTTAGGGCTGGAGTATATTGGCAAGTTTACCCATGATAGTTTGCTATTCAATCACTATGAGATTTGGTTTGGATTTAGGCGAGTCACGGCTTGAATTCATGTAGAGAGTTGTTTGAAGACCTAATATTCTTATGCCAACAGCTATCAGGCTGCGTTTGAAAGCACGCTTTCATCGTGTACATTCTTTTGTTGCAATTCACTACTCGAAGTTTCGCACGAAATCCATCTTTGTCGTTCTGTGTAAGAGATGCTTCAATTTCCTGCTTGGAGGTGGATCATCATTGTCGGATCCTAACCTTGAAGAATCGAGTTTTAGCTATAGCGGCTGACGATGTGGAGAAGAAATGATTTGTTGCAGTAAAGCTGATATATGAGACAAGGTTATGATATGTTACCATACCTGAGTTTGTAACCTTTGCACTAAATTGAACATCTAGATGTAGCAGGTCTTTTATCATCTGCTATTTGTGCATTATTTAATGACGTATGTAGCATGCACGCTACATGTTATTCTTGCTTCTAGATTTGTTTAATGCAGTTTGGAATTCTTTTAGTGAATGAGGTAAATCATTTCCCCCCTTCAAGTTATTTCCGGAGAAGATTTGCATTACAAAAGTACAAAAACTCAGTTCCTTCTGTACATGTAACGAACTAAGGATTCTACTCTGCTTCAGGTACCTCTGTCATCCTACTCCAAAAGGCTAGCACAAGGATACATCTTATTTCGATCTGATTACATTCCTTCTCTCATATATCAATAGTTCAATACAAATACGCGCGCGCACACACACATCCTTCTCCTTCAAAAAGGTCTGACTTCTTTCCCTATGTGGAGCATATGTAGCTCTACATTCAGACAGTTGATAACCCTTTGGGGAAACTTGACCCCTTTTTGCTGATGAAAGTGGTATAACTCAGGATGGAGAACATCAACATTTTGAGTCTGTGCAATTGGATAGAACTACTTGTACAAATGAGATTTGAACTAAAAGGATATTGATGGTTGGTGGTTTGAGCACCTCTCTACCCTTTGATGACTTTCATCAACTGAACTTTTTTTTTCCAAAACTGCAGGAATTAGTTAGTTTCAGTGGTGACTTGATTAAGTTTCCATATTCTAATATGGGTCACTTGATTATTTTTCAATCTAACATTGGACATTGATTCGTTTACTCTTTGAAATCTAAATTAGTGAGAACTAAATTTTGTGTAATGAAAATTTTAGAATAAAAGAGCAAAATTAACGTTTAAGTCGACTAGCTAACAAGGTCGTACCAAGACAACTATTCACTTGTCGCGGGTCTCCTATTTTGTTGTAAGTGACATTTTCACCTGTCAAGTGACACGTCTCTCTTTCCTTACCAGCTCAGCTCTCGACAAAAACGAGAAGGGGCTTCATTCCTCTAACCTTAGAATAGAATGCAACCGACCTACACATTACTGATTGTCAAATAAAACAATTTTAACTTTTTAAATTAGTTGGATGTAGAAGTGGATTTCTTGAAAAATAAAATACTGAACATGTTGCGACAAACCAAAAAGGAATCAAGCATGAGTGAATTGCTTGTGTACAGTAATCCCACAAAGATAAACATTCTAACTTATTTGAGTTTGCTAGAAAAAAAACTAAGGAATTCAATAGGATCATCCCATGATAATAAATCCAATCTTACAAATTTATACCAAACATTACAGTAATCCTCAATGTCGAGTTGCGATCAGCTGCTTCCCGTAAAAGATTACTGTCGCAAGAAATTTGGTATACAATAATCATGTGATTCAAAAGGAACAATTGCAAGAAATTTAACCTCCCCAAATCGAGGGTTGAAAATCATTATTTCCAGAAGTATGCTCCTAGTATCTTGCGGCCAACACAGATATCTGAAGGTGGGCCATCTATTTCATTACATTAGTATTAAGCAAATCTGAAAAAATTCCTGAGCTCTAAGAAGGTACCAGAAATCATCTTCAAATTATTGAAAACTGAGATGTCTCAATGCCAGTGGAGAGCCTTAAAACAAAACTACCATTATATGTCACAAATCAAAAAATAAAAAACGTCCGTAACAGAAGCCAAATGCTCAGCATTTCTAATAAACAAACTTGTACTGCAGTAGTTCCTAAACACCACCCTGATCATAATGCTGCTGTTGAAGCACCTCTTGCTCAAATTCAGCGTTAATGATTATAGAGAATGAAGTGATCTACTTGTAATGCTGAGAAACCTCCCATACAGCCTTATCCATGAACTGGCATTTCTTGTCAAATCCCCACCCTGGGTTGCTCTGTTTAGATAGATAACTGTCAGATATTGCGCCATAGTAGAAACTTAAGAAGCGAGCGTCCAGGTAATAGATGAAACATTTAAAGATATCTTTATTTCTAGATTCATGGTTACTTGACGAAAAGAAATAAATAGATCAACTGCAATAAGAACTTTCAAAGGAAGAAAAATCTTCGATACAAAAAGAAAAAAGAAAAATTATGATAAACTGATTATAGTCAAATTGAACGCCACAAAAAAGGTAGGCATCCATAAAAAGCAATGTCTAGTCCCTCAACATTCATGATACACTTCCACAACAGCAACATGTCTACAAAATTCCACTGAGTATATTAGAAAAAATGGGTGGTTGTGCTAGTCTTTTTTAAAACTACTAGTAATCAGGGAAGACAGTTATTCTTTTATAAGTAAAAGACGATAACAGTTAATTGGCAGGAATATTATAACTAAATAAAGAAGATAGTTGATTTCTTGTCTAATAAGTTAGTTTTTCTTTTCTTTTATGCTCAGAGAGGTGTCTTTCATTCTTAGACCAATTTGCTATGTCTCAACTTTCAAATAATGACGTTTCAAACTGTTTCATTCTTATTAGGCTTAAGCTATTACTGAAAGCAAATAACCAGTTGATAATACTTGACCTGTAGAGACAGAACAGCACGCTCCGTGAACCGCTTTACTGAATTAGGTGCACTTTGCGGAAGAGTTTTTGCCACTCTTTCCAGCTCTTGTTGCTGTTGTTTTGCCGTGACTCTGTCAGGTCCACTGTAGTAATCAACAATCTCTTTCATAAGTGGGACTGTCTCCATAGTTTCTTCGATGACTTTCTGAGAGGGGAAAAACAAATGTAATGCCAGCTGAAGAAGATGATCAATAAAGAAGAAGGTGCCAAAGGAATAACCGCTTAATTGAGTTCACAACAAGGAATAAGACCATTAAGTCAAACAGACGCAATTCTCCATTCAATGGACAAAACATTGGGAAATGTTTTGAGGTTTAAACTCATGATCCTTGCAAGCTATGTTGCGTGGACTCTCCAAAATGTAGCCGCACCCGTGTCGGATCCTTAAAAAATGCATTACTTTTGGAGGATCCGACACGTATCCGGCCACATTTTCGGAGAGTCCGAGCAACATAGCTTGCAAGACATGGCTTCTTAGGAGATTCCACAGTTGAAAATAGAACTGGGAATAAAATGAGACCACACAAAAGTAGATGATAATCTATAAGCGTCACAGACATAATATTTTAGAGCAAAAGTGAAAATCACCAATCGGAATATTAAGGACTACATGCAAAATAAGCAAGAAATAATCAGATAACCTAATCTAATGTACATTAAGTGAGGTTTCATCCTATTCGTCTTGCCATTCAGCCACATTATTGGGCAATTCAGACATTTCTGCTCTTTTACCTTTCTTTTACTAGAAGGTTGCGCTTTGGCTTAGGTGATTTGAGCTGGTGGTCTAGCCAGATACTGCCCCCTCAAGGATTTTCGAATTTGCTTTATTTCCACTTGGAATCTGGCGATGAAGAATTACTATTATGTCCTCAATTTGGTTTATCCTTCGCGTTTTGTTCATGGAACACGGTCTAAGATGAACTTAAAAGGGGAACGTGGTCAGTGAGATTCATATAGCTAAGTCGACTTTTTTAATTGATCCTTCTTTGTAGGAAACTTCCACAAAAACTTCTTTTTCAGAAGGCTTGATTGAAAAGCCTGAGACTTATGCAAACTGCCACTAGAATCTCCAAATGTTCAGGAATCTAGAGTCCACTGCATAATCACTATAACTACATGTGCCTTCAATCCTTCTTTCGCGCTACTAGTCTACACATAAATTTGTGTACTACTCTAGATTCCAATTGTAGCAGCGCATTGCTGTACCATGCCCTAAAGAACTTGTGAGTTTGTCAGCCTAATATTCATACCACCACATCAATACTAGTGTAGTTCATACATTAGGTGCACCAGCCTCTCCCATTTTCTCCCATTGTCGTGGAATTTACTATTTTGTTGCAGAGGGGTCCAGACATAGCAATATTTCTTTATGAACATGCTTAGTTGGAGAATCTGGCTTTTATGCAGTTCCCAAAGATCTTTTTTTCTTGGAGAGGTAAGGCAGGAAACAATTTCAAAAGATCTTCAATAACCAAAAAGGCATCACATAGGCTTCTTTTTGCATATAGGGCAAACTACTTTAAGAAGAGATTGACAGCTGAATTTTTAATACTGGAAATGATATAGAAGCACTTAAAAGACAGATGAGACAGATCACATTTGTTGTGGGTGATACTATACTCGATAAATTTCCAAGTAGGAATCAGTGAAGTCCTCTAGGCCATAGGTTTAAGAAATAAACGTGAGTAGAGGCAATAAAGTACCATACATAATTGCTCAAACATTTTAGCTATCCGTGAAGCATAAAGCGTAAAAGCAAATTAAAGCAGAAAGAGACATAGAAATATGAAGATCTTACAAGCACATAGTTCAAATAATAGGTCAAATCACAGAGAGAGGAAATGGCAGCATGGTTTAAGAATCTAATATTATATCAGATAAGGTTATCGGTATAAGTAATTAGACCCTTCCAACGTGGTATTACAGAATGAAGATTCACCATGGGGACAAAACCGAGTATCATGAATCCATGATAAACTAGATTTGAAATCAACAAATATTGAATATTCCAGAACATAGTTATGGCAACAAAAAGACAGCAAACAGTTTATACAGCAGTATGCAATAAGACAAAAGCAGAAGCAAGTTGGATCTCAATTTACCTCCCACTCTTCTTGATCCTTAATCCCTTCATATGCCATGAGGAATGGCTTCATCTTTTCAAGAGCATCCCGAAGGGAAATTGGAGGCTTCTCATCAATATCAGGATTGCTTTCAAAGTCTCCCATCAGGTACTCTGGTTCACACTCTATCTGTAGACAAAAGTAACATAAAATAAACAATATAAAGCAACTGAAAGTGCTTCAAATAAACGAATCTCTCAACAAACTAAATGTATTACCATCATGTTAGTGTGGAGGGCCTCCACGTAAGCATCATCCATGGGAGAAGGCAACACTCTAGCACTCATTTCTTCAAAGGCTTCAGCCAATGTGTTCATAGTTTCAGGCCCAAGCTTGTTAGCCAATTTCTCTCCATCAGCATTATCACCTAGATAAAACCCACTCTCTAAACTATCATCCTCATTCTCGTCACGACGACCATAGCCTCGTCCTCTTCCCCTTCCCCTTCCCCCTCTGCCTCTCATTGCACCACGTCCACCCCTCCCTCTAAACCCTCCTACCCCTCTCCCACCAACACCATCACCGCCTCCATCACCATCATTGTGTCTCGACAATATCCCTACAGCCTTCTTTACAGCATCCTCCCTACTCAACCTCTGGGGAGGTGGACTGCTCTCCCTCTTCCCTGAATCAGCATCAGCTCTCTGCTGCCGAACCCGGAGATGGCGATTCTCTTCCTTAGGCTTCTCGGATACAGGAGAAGAAGCTGTTTGCAGGGGCTTCCCTCGTCCCGCACCGGACAAAATCGATGTTAAACTAGACGCAAGATTACTATCTTCTCTTTGTTTCGGAGCATCAGAAGAGCTAGGATTTGAATCAGATGTTTCTTCTTCTTTAGCGAAGAAAATAGGTTTCTTCAGCGGCGGCGGCTGCTGATGCTGCTGTTGCGGCTGAGGTTGTAGTGGGGTAAATTGGCCGGGCCCACCTCGGCCACGTCCAGCAGGGGGACTAGGGTTAGAGTTATCCACGAAGGAAGAAAATGACGGGAGAATTGGGGAGGACGGGAATGGTGTACCTCGGCCTCGTCCATGTCCGATTCCAACTGGGGTAGCCGTAGGAGGGGACGGTTCGGGTTTGGATCCATCGGATTCGGGTTTGCCCGGACTGAATCCGAAGTTTGGGGAATCGGAACCTCTGCCCCTGCCTCTACCACCACCACCGCCACCGCTGCCGCCGCCGGAGAATGTGGAAAAGGCGGAGGAAATGGAAGCGGATGGGGCAGTGGGAGGTCTGCCGATGGAGCAGTGAGAAAGCTTGCTCAAGCTTCGTCTCATTTCTTTGTACACTGTTGTGTTAAAGGTAAAACAATGAGATCCCCCGAGGGTTTAACGTCCCAACATAAGATTTAGCCTTTTTTGTTATTTTAGGTTTGGATTTTTGAAAAATAATTTTACTAGGACTAAATTGGATTAAATTTTACTTTACAAAAGATAAGATTTGTTTGTTACAAGTTTATTTTCGAATTACCCAATCCCACTGTAATGAAAATAAATATTCTTCAAAAATATATTTTTTCACCTTTAATTATGAATAATTTTAATAAAAAAATTCAATCAAATCATGTTCAAATTCTAATACAAGGCAGGTTAAGAAAAAAGAGAAAAGGGCAGGTTTAATCCAACTTTTAAATGTAATTCTGAATAAAACTGATTTTTTGTATTTGGTGTGAAAACACAAGTATGGAATAATATGCAATAACCACATTTTATTGGCACTCTTCAAAAAATCATGTTTTCTACGAATAATATTCAATAACAAGTTAAGAACCTTTTACAAAACCATTGAACCATCCCAATCAACAACATTATATCCAATCACTTATGTATGCCTCTTAATATTAAATCACTTGCTTGATTTGATCAAATATATGCCACTCACATTATAATTAGGGATTCATAATTATCTTACATCTCTTCATATATAAACGAGATTTTTACTCGGTTGATACTTGTTTATCATTATAATATCATGGAAGACCATATTATACAAAATAGATGAGATTTATTTAAATATGGTTCAGGTAACTTAATCGGACTGAAAATTCTTGTGTATTAACGAGTAATTTATTTATCGAAAAATCGAAATTTCTTGGCAAAGTTAATTGACTCAATTTTGATCTTTACCAGAAGGATTTACTCTAAATTACTACAAAGAGTCATGTGCCTTGACACTACAAAAGCTCATAAAACTTGTATTGGACTTCATAGAAACTTCTAAAGTTTTTAACAAAAACTTCTCCAATTGAGAAATGCGATTATGTGTACAATGATTATACATCAAGAGCTCATATTTAACAATATGGATTAAATTCTACTATTAATGGTGCTTCGGCAAAGTACTACTGCAAACCAGGAAAGTCTCCTCCTTGCAAGTGTCCGGAGTTTTTATCAGCGCACAGCAGCAGTAGGTAAACTTTTTTTTTTTTTTTTTTTTTTTTTGATCTTTTTGTTTCTTCATTCTAATTAATTTAATACAGAATTTGAACGTGAATATGATAAATGCAAATTAAGCATTGGTGCTAACTCGCCATTTTCTTGATCTTGAAGAATCACAAGTATTTTGGTTTGCTGCTAGTTGGTAATCTTGAAAAGATGTTTCTCTTCAACTGATTTTAGATATTGCATGTTCCACATACATGAAAATTATAAAATGCATTTGTGCCATTTGGCTAATTTTACTAATTTCCGGAACCATGTGGAATTTATTTATTTATTTATTTATTTTTTTTAAATTTAAACTTGATGAATCAATTTTTAAGGTTCTTACAACTGAACATGTTGCACTTGTGGGTAGTCATGAAAATGTCACTTCATTAGTTATCTTGGTAAAGTTTTCACACATCTCTGTTAGATGTGAATACTTGCCTTTGTCACACATCAATGAAGGAAGATCAGGACTTTGGTGAAATGCATCATTTTAGCATATGCCCAATTTGGGAGGTTCTTGCTTTGTTGTTGATCATAACGTGTGTATACCATTGCTATGTTTTTCTTTTAATTTAGGCAACATGCAACTGATAGCACAGGATTAGTGGTAAGATAGATAAACAATTCAGCCATGGCATTTTTCTTTCCATTGGAGCAGGAAAAAGATGAAGGCCGGGAGCCTTGGAGCAACGGTAAAGTTGTCTCTGTGTGACCTATAGGTCACGGATTCGAGCTGTGGAATCAGCCTGATCCTTGCAATAGGGTAGGCTGCCTACATCACACCTCTTGGGGTGCGGCCCTTCCCCGACCCTGCGTAAACGCGGGATGCTTCGTGCATCGGACTGCCCTGAGCAGGAAAAAGATAGTTTGGGTTTTCAGTATCTATCAGATTATAGCTTAGTTAGTTGATATAGTTTATGATTAGGTTGGACCCTAACTCCTGAGTGGACATCCATTTTTGGGATTGAATTACAGTTAATTTGATGTAGTTAAAAACTAGATCCAAAAATAGATCCACTGTTATGTTTGGAACCCTTTTTTCCTTGTTGTTCGATCAATAGGCTTTCTACCAGGAGAAAGCAAGAAATGGAGTATTAAGAAGAGAGGAAGAAGAAATAAGGAAACATGACTGTACTTGTGTTTACCAAGTTTTCATTAACATTGTGAAAGACAATGTTCAAACTTCTTAAACTTGGTAAAACAATAGATAGATTTTAGTTTCATTCCATTCTTTATTGTGCCTAAACTTGGTAAAACATTCTAACTATTGACTCTGTGTTAATTATACTGTAACGATCATAAAAATCTTTTTCTTGCAGAATTCTAGGAGTTCATCGCCTCTTGTTTCTGAACAGATGGATAAATTTGGGAGGGACCACGGAGATGATGAATATTCTGTCGCTGGAGACAAGCAGGAGTTTAGTTTTATTGATTTTGAGGATGATGATTCTGTCTGCAACTATCAGTCAAATGAAGATGAACCGGTTGTTATTTCGAATCCGTTTCCTTTCGTACGTGGAAAGCCTCAATCGGTTTTTGTAGGAGAAACATTTTCATACCCCATTACTTTGGAGAATACAACAAGAGAGTCGGTGCCACTTTGGGTAGTGAAGATTTTCTGTTCAAATCCTGATGATTCTTTCACTTTATCATTACTTAAACCCCCTTCAGTTGATTCAGATGCAAATTATATTCAAAGGTTTTTAAAGGGATTTTCTCTTGATGATAGAACACTCCAGCCACAGCGGCCTCTAACTATTTGGTTAACTTGCAAACCTAAGGAAATCGGTTTGCACACGTCTATTGTGGAACTTGATGTTGGAGACGACAGGATTGAACGCGTGGTTTTTCTACTGGCCGAGGATAAAGTTTCTCAGTCGTTGTCTTCCAGGAAACCATATTCAAGAACTCCAAGACGCGGACAAGAACTACATTTGGAGGTAAAATTAGTCCCTATCTGCAGTATACATGGAAGTAAACTGTGGTCCTTAATTATTTAGGTTGTGGTTCATAGTTTATCTGTATTTTGGTTTATAATGTAATGTCTTTTTCTTTCAGAAGGAAATGAGAAACTATGATACGGTGAATGCCAGAATAAAAATCAGAAGGGATCGCTTATTGGCACTTGAACTCCCAGGGTTGGCTGAGCGAAGGCCAGCCCTTGTGCATGGAGATATTGTTTTTGCCAGACTTACCTTTGAAGACCCAAATCACTCAACTCCTACACATCAGGTTAACCTTTTTATTTTCATTTTAAGGGAAAAATAAGTTACTTTAGTGGAAGAAGCACTTGAAGTTAAATTCACAAATTATTTTTGTTGTTTCGTCTTAAAGACTAAATTAATGAACTCAAATCGGATCTAGAATTCACATTTATAGCTAATATACTCAAAGAAACCACATTTCCAAAAAAAAGCATGTAAAGTTTCTGATTTAGTCTCTTAAATGAGTAACACAAGGATTGCCAGAGCATAACAATAAGTTACATCTTTGCTAGGATATAGTTCTTAATATACATATCATCCTCTTCTGCGAAAATATCTTCTTGAGCAGAGTAATAATGCAATGATTAGGAGAGTTGGCATCTTTCTTTAGCTTCACAGAGTAATGCCAAATATGAGCCGCATAAGTTCGAAGCAGGACGAAAATGATGTAATATTAGCGTAATTTAGCAGACGATCCACTAAAAATACCTTGTAAGTGTCTAACAACAAGTGATGATTTCCAGGGTTACATATACCGTATCGAGGCAGATGAAGTAATCTTGAAATTTCGTGAGTACTTCCAAGTGCAACATCATCCCCGGAACTTGTATGACATTCAGTTTTCATGCAACAGAATTAACATGAGGAGACTATACCAAGCTGTCCAAGCAGCTGAAGGTCTAGACCTGAATCTTCTCTTTCCTTCAGAAGTAATAGAACGGTCGAATAAAGGGACTCCCTTAGTTCCCTTTGCATCTCTCAATCAGAAGCAGCTGCTAGCTGTTGAAATGATTCTTGGTTGTAAGGGCGCACCTCCTTTTGTGATCCATGGGCCTCCAGGTACGGGTAAGACGATGACAGTAGTGGAAGCAATCTTACAACTTTACACTAAAAGGAAAAATGCGTGCATTCTTGTCTGTGCAGCTTCCAACAGTGCAGCAGATCACATACTACAGAAAATTGTTAGCAACTCTGAACGAAATAGAAAGAATAACTTGTGTTCTCATTCCAAGAGGTGAGCAATATAAATACATGTACATCAGATGCTAACTAAGGAAAGAAATAAAAGAGATTCCTACAAATCTGCTATTTATGTACACTACTAAGAAAAAGTCTACATTCATTCTATAATAAGTGTCTAGATTATCCTATAATAAGTGTCTAGATTCATTCTATAACACTCCCCCTCAAGCTGGAGCATATATGTTGATCATGCCCAGCTTGTTACAAAGGTAACCAATTCGAGTACCATTCAATGCTTTAGTGAACAAATCAGCTAGTTGCTCTCCTGTCTTCACGTAGGCAGTGGAAATCAAGTTCTCTTGAATCTTCTCACGAATAAAATGACAGTCAACTTCAATATGCTTGGTTCTTTCATGATACACTGGATTTGAGGCAATCTGGAGCGCAACTTGATTGTCACACCAGAGCTTTGATGGAGTGGGATGCTTCAACCCTATTTCAGTTAAAAGATGGTGTATCCACATTATCTCACATGTTGATTGTGCCATAGCTTTATACGCTGATTCTGCACTGGACCGAGATACAACATTCTGTTTCTTACTTCTCTATGATATCAAGTTTCCACCAACAAATACACAGTAACCAGTAGTAGATCTTCTGTCAATCTTGGATCCAGCCCAATCTGCATCTGCAAAACAATCAATGCGGGAATGCCCGTGGTTGCTATATAATATGCCAAGTCCAGGAGCTCCTTTTAGGTAACGTAGGATCTGCTCCAAAGCCTCCCAATGTTTGATTGTGGGCGCGGACATGAATTGGCTAACCATACTTACTGCAAAAGCAATATCTGGACGAGTCACAGTGAGATAGTTTAATCTCCCAACTAACCTCCTGTATCTATCCGGATCATTAAATGGCTCGCCGTCATCTTTTATAAGATGCAAATTAGGAACCACTGGAGTACTGCAAGGCTTGGCAGCCAACTTACCAGTTTCTGCCAGTAAGTCAAGAATATACTTTCGCTGAGATAGAAAAATTCCCTTCTTGCTTCTAGTTACTTCTACTCCCAAGAAATATTTCAGTTGTCCCAAGTCTTTTATATGAAACTTAGTATGCAAGAAAGACTTGAGAGAAGAGATTCCTGCATAGTCACTTCCTGTAATCACAATGTCATCAACATATACGACAAGGAAAATAGATCCAGCTGTTGATTGCCCGTAGAAGACTGAATGATCACATTTGCTCTTTTTTAGCCCAAATTCTTGAACTACTTCACTAAATTTACCAAACCAAGCCCGGGG
>NW_017670322.1:87577-121335 GCF_001879085.1 Nicotiana attenuata
CGCGATTTTCCAGTCAGCTCTGGTCTTTACTTCGTGCTAGCCCGAGCTCGAGTCCCGGGGTTCCATTGAGTCTTCGAAATCGAGTTCTCCGATTTCATTTAATTTGTTAGTTAAGAGTTTAAACACAAGAATCTTAATATCTTATAGGTTAGGAATTGTTCAAGCTTGTCTTCTTGGTGATAGTGAACAGCTGTAGCTAAACCTTAGTTCTCTGTGGGATTCGACTCCGGACTTGTAAACCGGATTTTATTTGCAGCGACCGCTTAGTCCTTTTTATAAGGCATAGTTGGGCGTGATCACTCAATCACCCATTTATTTGAAGAGGTGATAAGACATGTCTTATCTGGCCCGGCAAAAGCAGTAACTGAAGAAGATTCCTTAATTGATTTATGATTTTGAAGGAACTCAAGAAACTCATCCGAAACTAGGATTGTTGGACTAGAAGTTGTATCACTATTTCCTCCTTGCTTACTATTTATGGTCATCTTTCCAAAAATCCCCAAAGTATCAATATAAATGTCAGAAAAGCTAATAAACCTCAAAAGTTCTCCACCAGAATAACACTATCCAACGAAACAGCGAAGGAAAGACACCCAATGAAACAAAGAAACAGAACTCCAATAGAGCCAATCTAATGGGCAATAACCAACCAAAAGTCCGGCCAATAGTGTAACAATCAGTAACCAAGAATCACTAACCAACAGATTAATCTCAAAGCTATAAAAAAAAAGGCCAAAGTTCTGCACATAAAGTTGGTTCACTACTAAGGATCAGGCAATCACAGAAGGAAACAAAATTTGAACACAACAGAGAAAAGGTGACAAAACCTTGACACTATGAACCGAACTTGGGCAGAGATTTTCCCAGCCGAGGTTTCCCGAACAAACAAACACCATAAGCTGGACGAAAATGTAAAGTCGATGCCGAAGAGATGGTTAAACTTCAAATTCCAAACCCTTCAAAAGTATTCTGACCCTAACTGACAGTTCTGTATGGGTCAGAATTCGACCCCACGATAATTAACGAGGCTAATCCCGTTTTAAGTTAATTCATGATTAATTAGTGGCACGACCATTCAGAATTGACGATGTTCAGCCCGCATCTGGTTCGATCGACAAGGCCATGGCCTATCCGCCACCATAAAGGCGAGATCCCAACGTGGTCACGGCCACTTATTGCCAGCTCACGAAGCTCACAGCTATAAATACCAAGAGAGGGAGCCCTAGAAAGGGGGTTGCTTCTTCACCACTATTGAGAAGAGAGAGAGAGAAATGAAAAACATACCCATCCTATGGGAAGTGAAAACACCATTGTAAGGCTCTGAACCTCTTCATGGAGAGACAGACCAAACCAATATTATCAATAAAGGCTTTTAATGTTTCTCCCCCTTAATCCTGAGTATTAATTTTTGTTTCCTTCATTTGGTCCAACGGATTATTACGGTTTGCTATGATTTACCCGTGATTTATATATATTGTTTTATACTCATAAGATGTGTGACAACTTTTGAGCAAACAATTTGGCGCCGTCTGTGGGGATTTCATAGCAAAATCGCGTAGTTCTTCCATGGACCAAAAGGAAAGAAACGCCATAAAAAGAAGAAGCAGCCCCGCATAAACAAGCCAAAGCGGCATATCAGGCCGATGGAACTCGAAGATCTCGAATCGAGATCCAGTTCCTCTGGCTCTCATCTATCGGATGGTGCAAACAAGAAGAAGAAGCCATCCCCCCTCTCTTTTGGGGAGAATATTCGTAAGAGATCTCCTACATCCCTGATAAGGGCTCCAGCCGGAAACCGGCACGGAGGAATCTCGAATCGAGAATCGCCTCAAGACAGCCTATAAACCCTGGTTGGGAAGACAACGGATGAGCCGCTCAAGGTCTCGAATCCAAACCGAGCTTCAGCACTCAATACCCATAATATGGGACTCAGGCCATGAGCCTTCGTCATCAAGATCAACAAACTTCAACAACAGTTGAACTGGGACTCAGGCTACGTGCCTTTGCCAAAAAGTTCAACTACGGTTGAACCAGGACTCAGGCTACGTGCCTTCACCAAAAAAGTTCAACTACGGTTGAACCAAGACAGGCTATGCGCCTTTGCCAAAAAGTTCAACTACGGTTGAACCGGGACTCAGGCTACGTGCCTTCACCAAAAAAGTTCAACTACGGTTGAACCAAGACAGGCTATGCGCCTTCGCCAAAAAGTTCAACTACAGTTGAACCAAGACAGGCTACGTGCCTTCACCAACAAGTTCAACTACAGTTGAACCAAGACAGGCTATGCGCCTTCACCAACAAGTTCAACTACGGTTGAACCGGGACTAAGGCTACGTGCCTTCACCAAAAAGTTCAACTACGGTTGAACCAAGACAGGCTATGCGCCTTCACCAAAAAGTTCAACTACGGTTGAACCGGGACTCAGGCTATGCGCCTTCACCAAAAAAGTTCAACTACGGTTGAACCAAGACAGGCTACGCGCCTTCACCAACAAGTTCAACTACGGTTGAACCGGGACTCAGGCTACGTGCCTTCACCAAAAAGTTCAACTACGGTTGAACCAAGACAGGCTATGCGCCTTCGCCAAAAAGTTCAACTACAGTTTGAACCAAGACAGGCTATGCGCCTTCACCAACAAGTTCAACTACGGTTGAACCGGGACTCAGGCTACGTGCCTTCACCAAAAAGTTCAACTACTGTTGAACCAAGACAGGCTATGCGCCTTCGCCAAAAAAAGTTCAACTACAGTTGAACCAGGACTCAGGCTACGTGCCTTCACCAAAAAGTTCAACTACGTTGAACCGGGACTCAAGCTATGTGCCTTCGCCACCAAATTTAACAAAGTCCAACCACGGTTGAACCAAGACTCGGACTATGTGCCTTCACCATTAAATCCAACGAGCTCGACCTCGCTCGAACTGCAAAGATGGACGCCTTCGTCCTCAACTTTAGCAAAGTTCAACCACAGTTGAACCGAGACTCAGGCCAAACGCCTTCATCTGTGAAAGCAAAGCCCGACCTCCAACAAATCGGAGTGCAGGATAGGCACCCTCGCCATTCAAGTAAGTTCTCCCAACTCGAATTAAGATTCGGGCCACGTAAAGTTCGGCCCCGGTCAAACTACGAGGCCGCATTTTCTACCATCACGACCGGTAGTTCGACCGCGTCCGAACTGGGACTAAGGCTAAGCGCCGCTATCGCCAAATAACGGCTAACACTCGCCCGCACCGAGTTGAAAAAGCAAGGCCATCAACTATATTATGGATAAGGCCATCGCCGCCAACGGTCGACCTAGATTCGACTACGGTGAGTAAACGACCCGACGACGGTCGAAGTTGCCTTTATGGCTAAGGCAGTCGATTCTATCACGACTAAAGTCGTCGATTTAAATTCGACTAGGGCCGCCAACGTGAACGGTCAACAAAAAGCGCAACAAAAACTCTAAAGAACGAAAGAAAAACAGTGACACAAAACAAGCACAAAGCAGGCAATGGAAAAGAAAATTTGTATATTTATAAAGTCAATTGCGGGTCATCCCCGCTTACACCCGGCCAAGGCCGATCAATACAAGAAATAAAAAAAGACAAGAAACACCTAAACGCCAAACGGCGAACAAGACAAGAAAAAATGCATAAACATCTTTTTACTCGGTGCCGTCTGCACCACCGTCTGCACCAGCGTCAGCCTCTGGCGTCGCCGCGTCAAAACCACAGTCGGCACGTGCCTCACGAGCCTTCTGATGCGCCCCCTCGAAAGCAGCCTCGGTCACGACGCCAGCCTCCCAAAAACTCTTATTTACATCACGTTGGGCCTCGGCAAAGACCCAAAGTTCTCGAGCCTGGCTGGAAGAAGCGGCTTGATCCCGTAGCCGCTGATTCTCTTCTTCTAAGGCTGTGATCCGGTCCGCCATGACCTGGGCGTCCTGCTCAAAGACACCAATCCGCTCCTCGAGACTCGCTTCTCTAAAGGCCGCGCAGCATCCCTTTCCAATGCCCGTTGGGATTCGTGCACGCGGATAGCCTCCTCCAACGCCCCGGCCCTCGACGAAGCATCCCTCACTTGAAGCTTCAATGCCGCGACCTCACCCTCCAACGCGGTCACTTCCTCGCTCCATGCCGCAGCGGCCTCCGCCGCCTTGGCTTTGCCCCGGCGCTCGCACTCAGCTGCGACCCTCTTTACCGCCTCGAGCTCCTCATCCTTTAGGCGGAGCTGCTCCTCGAGAGCACTCGTCCTGCCAAGTATTTGCTGCATCTGAAGCTCCCGCCTCGCCAGCTCTTCGACCAAGGCCCGGCTGCGAGGATCATTCCTCAAGCACACGCGCAACTCTCGGCACTGATCTCGGTAGCGGCGATACTTCTCCAGCGCCCGCAAAAATATCCCCGAGCGGACCTTGGCTCGACGGATGCTCTCCACCTCCAACAGATAAGACTGCAAAGCAAAGGCAACGATTAGAATAAACTTAAGGCAAAGAAGAAGCGAACCGACATAATAGTACATACCCTCAAGCCCATCACGGCTACTTCATTCATCAGTCCAACATCAGTAACGCCCCTCAACAATGCATTCTCGGCCTCCGAGCATAGCAGCTCGAACTGCGGCACCAAGCTTTCCCCTTGGAGCAATATGTTCAATTCCGTGGGAACCTCGATGAAGCGAGATCGCCCCCCTGCGCACACCGCTGAATTGGTGGAACCTTCCTGGAACATACGGACGTCGTCGGGATCCAAGTCAGATTCAGACTCATCCTCACCCCCTACAGCATCCGCCGCAGCCGCCGAAGGAGCGCTTGCCTCCCCCACATTAGCAGCCGCTGAGGAACTACCTCCCGTCTTACCGACTGGAACCCCCGATTGAGTCGCCGAAGCGACGGTATCATTACGACCTGAGCCAACCAGGGCAACACCCAGTGTTTGTCCGCCCTCAAGGGCAGGCGCCGCAGCCGCACTCCTCTCCGCGTCCGCTGGGGGGGAGTCCAAATTAATTACCACAGGAGGAGCCGGCGCGAACGCGACCCTACGCCTTATCAACGGCCTCTCCTCCTCCCCATCTGATGACGATTCCGCTCTAGGGCGCACGACCCCCGACGGCCCCTCATCCCGAAGCGCGGCCCGTACCGGAGAAGGAACCGCTGAAGATTCAACTGATGCCGCCCTCGGTATTGAGCGCGACACAGGCGCCGCAGTAAGACGAGCGACTGCACCCGGCCGACGAAAAGCCAACTGAGGGGCCCTGACGCGGCGTGCCCTCCCTGATCACAGGAAAACAAAGTTGATGAATAAAGTTGAAACAAAGCGGAACAGAAGAAGAAATCAATTTCTTACCTGCCACGGGCCTACGGCCATGCCTCTCCCAGAAAGACGCCCATGTGCGTATCCCCACCGTATGGGGGAGTACGGCCTCGACCCACTCACGTATCCAAGACAATGGGGCCGGCGGCGACCTGTCGCTACAAAAAACGACACGAGTTAACGCTCATGATCACAAATCATAAAGAGGGGAAGAAAAGGGAATTCAACCACTAAAGAACTTACGCGCATGGTTCCAAGCCTCTGGGAACCCGGTAGCATCCGCCACCAGATGCTTGGTCCTGATGTAAAAGAAGTGCTCGAAAGGGCGAGGGTCGACCTCGTCATCCAATCTCATGACCAGGCCCCTCGACCCACGAGGGCACGCCTGAATCATGGTGCCACGGACTCTCTGGGGAGCGTAGAGACTCAGCACATGTTGCAGCGTGACCTCCCTACGGGCCAATTCCGCGTACTTGATGAACATTGCCAACAATTTGTAGAGGGAAGGAGTGAGCTGACCCGGGCACACCCCGTAATAACGGCAGAAATCCACCACCAGCATTGGGAGCGGGATCTTGAACCCCAACCTGAAAGGATAGGCGTAAAAAATGCAGTATCCCCTGCAGTCGGTGTGGACCCTCTCCTCGCTTCTAGCGAGAATGATGTCTGCATGGGTGGGAATGACCCCCTGTTCCCGTAATCGGGCCATCCCAATCTCCCCCATTAACGGGGCTTCATCCACCGGTTCCACTCCACCGTCGATAGTGAAATCAATCGCCGGACCTCCGGGCCGAGGAACTACCTCGTCAACCGACGGAACTTCTCCAGTCTCTATCTGTTCTGCACCTCCCATTGCCGGAGGTGGCCCTTCAACTACCGGAAAATCTATCGGAAGAGCATCGTGGGAAGAACTGCCTGCCATTGCTGATCTACTAAAGACAAAGGTTATCACAATCAAAGGAAAGAAAGGAGAAGATGAATTAGCGGAATGAAAAAGTTTCCTCAGAATCTCTCTCAGATGAACAATGAAGATATGGGAAATGAATGCCTCAACCCACCTTTATAGGCAACATAAATGGCTTTCGCGAAACCCAATAGCCATCATTAACTGCACGACCAACCGTAAAACGGTTCGGTTCTGCCGAAGCAAGCGTCATCATGACAAGCTCCGCAAAGCGGCTTCTCAGCCATCCGCCAACGTACCGCCGTCAGAATAATCGCTACGGCCTGCGAACGTTGAAAGAATGTGTCGTACGCCTTCAAAATTCTGGACGTGACCAAATACGTACCCGGCGCATACTCATTCCCTACGGCCATCTCTAATGTATGAAAGGCTACGGCCATCTCCAACGTGTAAACGGCTAAGGCCACCGTCGAGCACGTATCAAGCGTGCCCCCATTCCCCTCGGCCGCACAACATACGACTCGTCCGCCACGGCCGACGGGTATGCTTCCAAAACAAACATAAGGATCAGAGCACAATGCAGCTCGACCTCATTCGAAGTAAGTTAAAAGGTCAAGTGCCTTCCGCCAGGAGGAGAGTTCGACCTCGATCGAACGATGACTTGAGAGCCCAATAACAGGATACTAATACTCTACAAGGCTAAGGACCATCGCCAAAAAGAATTCGGCCTCGACCGAAGCAACAGTCAACATCCCCATCCGTGTTTCTCGAAATACAGCCAATGGAATCCACTCATCGAGCTCGGCCAAGGCCCGACCTCAATAACCGGAGGGCCTACTGTATGGGTCAGAATTCGACCCCACGATAATTAACGAGGCTAATCCCGTTTTAAGTTAATTCATGATTAATTAGTGGCACGACCATTCAGAATTGACAATGTTCAGCCCGCATCTGGTTCGATCGACAAGGCCATGGCCTATCCGCCACCATAAAGGCAAGATCCCAACGTGGTCACGGCCACTTATTGCCACCTCACGAAGCTCACAGCTATAAATACCAAGAGAGAGAGCCCTAGAAAGGGGGCTGCTTCTTCACCACTATTGAGAAGAGAGAGAGAGAGAAGAGAAAAACATACCCATCCTATGGGAAGTGAAAACACAATTGTAAGGCTCTGAACCTCTTCATGGAGAGGCAGACCAAACCAATATTATCAATAAAGGCTTTTAATGTTTCTCCCCCTTAATCCTGAGTATTAATTTTTGTTTCCTTCATTTGGTCCAACGGATTATTACGGTTTGCTATGATTTTCCCGTGATTTATATATATTGTTTTATACTCATAAGATGTGTGACAACTTTTGAGCAAACAAGTTCCGGTAAGTTCTCTATCTAACTCCGGTAAAGCCGGAGAACCCGCTCTGATACCATGTGAACGAAATAGAAAGAATAACTTGTGTTCTCATTCCAAGAGGTGAGCAATATAAATACATGTACATCAGATGCTAACTAAGGAAAGAAATAAAAGAGATTCCTATAAATCTGCTATTTATGTACACTACTAAGAAAGAGTCTACATTCATTCTATAATAAGTGTCTAGATTCATCCTATAATAAGTATCTAGATTATCCTATAATAAGTGTCTAGATTCATTCTATAACAGCAACAAAACTGCTGAAGTGAAAGATAACGAAGTTTTCAGGCTAAATGCTTCTAGTCGTCAATATGAAGATGTTAAGCATGATTTTCTTCGTTTTTGCTATTTTGAAAACTCCATTTTCAGATGTTCTCCACTCAAGGCATTGTTGTGTTATAGGGTCATTATCTCTACCTATATGAGTTCATCTCTACTTTTTGCAGAAGGGATTAAACCTGGCCATTTCTCCCATATTTTCTTGGATGAAGCCGGCCAAGCATCAGAACCAGAAACTATGATCCCTATGGCTAATCTTTGTCGTCAGGACACAGTAGTCGTACTTGCAGGAGATCCTAAGCAATTAGGTCCAGTTGTATACTCTGAAGATGCAATGAAATTTGGGTTAGGAATATCGTATTTGGAGAGATTAATGACATGCGAACACTACAGCAACGGGGATATAAAAATTTCATCACGAAGCTTGTTAATAATTATCGATGTCACCCCACTATTCTGGACCTCCCCTCCAGGCTCTTTTATAGTGGAGAACTGATTGCATCTAAAGAGGATACGTCGTCTCAGAAGTATTTGCTACAACTTCTTCCCTGTAAAGATTTTCGGATACTCTTTGTTGGCATTCAAGGATGTGAAGAAAGAGAAGGAAATAACCCGTCCTGGTTTAACAGAATAGAGGTAAGCAAGGTAGTTGATCTTATTAAAAAGCTCAGAGCAAGTGCAGATGTTAAAGAAACTGATATAGGCATTATAGCACCTTATCGACAGCAAGTACTGAAGATATCTAAGGTCCTAGAGATATTTGATGTTAAAGTTGGAAGTGTTGAGCAGTTTCAGGGACAAGAAAGAGATGTTATTATTGTGTCTACTGTTCGATCCACAGTCAAGCACAATGAGTTTGACAGAACTTACTCCATTGGTTTCCTCAGTAATCCCAGGAGGTTCAATGTTGCAATTACAAGGGCCAAATCATTGCTCATTATTGTTGGCAATCCACACATAATCTGTAAGGTATGTTCTTCTTTAGCATCCCAACCTAAAAAGAAAAATGAATTAATAAGAAAAAGAAGAGAATAGCTGCTTCAATTTCTCCCGCAGCTTTGTATTTTTTTGATAATAACACTCCAGTGTCTTCATTATGTAGCTTGATTTGGTCTGTATAACTTCATTATGTAGCTTGATTTGTTAATACCATGACTTCCTATACATAGTATAATACCAAATAGGGTGTATAACTAATGCATAGGTTTAAAAAGAGTACCAAACAAGATATTATTAATACACAAAGCTAATGCCTGCATTATTTTATCTAATGCATCCTACTAAACGACTCCTTAGGGATGTTGCAATGATATCTCTGCTTATGATTTGATCCAACATCTAAAAGACAAAGCTAAGTAAAGCTGCAGAAAAAGCGGTGGTTGTTGGTGATTAAAAACACAAGAGTGGAGGGTGAATTGGCTGCTCGTTACTAGTATGTTCAAAACTTTAAGAAGAGGGTCACGGGACCCGTTAACTTCGGCAAATTTTTTATATTTAAGTTTGTATATGTTAAAAATGCTCATTTATTTTGCTTGGAACCCTTAACATCAAAAGTTCCATGGGGTTAGTTTGCTTTATGTGCCCCGGCACCTTCAAATCCTTGGTCCGCCTATGCTTTCAGTCATGGGCGGATCTACTAAGGCCCCAGGCGGTGGTACGCTTGAAACTCTGTGTATATATATAAGAAATCGCATATATATATATTTAAAGCGCCACCCATAATAGCATATGATATAAAAGTGCTAGTGGAAAAGGGTTGGAGATTCCACCTTGCTTGTAAAGGATTGAACCTAGTAGCAATAGCTTTGGGTTACATCACGTTAAGCTTTCTATCATTCCTTATATTCCATTCTCTTTTTTCTACTTCTGTAATTATTATTAACTACCTTACTTTATTTATTAACTTTTGACTTTCTTTTTGTGTCTGTTACTAGTTAAGTAGTTGCTTTTTTCACACAAAGTTAAGCTAACATTTTCTTTTGCAAATTTTCGCTCTATCATAACTGTATTACCATATATTTCGGTTTAATCGATTTATATAACATACCAAAAAGACAAGTAACCCGAACCGAAGTTACTCAAACCTACAAAATATTTACTCTATCTCAATGTATAAATAGCGACACATGGATACGCCTCTCCTTGGAAAGGGTTACACTAGATGAATATAATCTCGTTTTCCTCACACGTAAAATATCACCAATGTGATTTATTTATTTTCGATCACCACGAAGGAATAAGACATATTGGAGCTTTGTAAGGGACTTTTGAGATAGGAATGAAATTATGTCCAATTTTGCATACCACATGCTGCCAAGAAAGTAGCCCTTATTTTGATTTGTCTTATCCTCTGTCACAAGATGTCCACAGGTTTTTAAATAACAACTTTTTAGCTATATATAGCAAGTAGTACCAAGTCTATCAGATGGAAGCTTAGTAGAAATTAGCAGCAGCTACATTCTTATATGGAATCAACAAGAATCACTCTCCGTCCATATAGATCAACTGATGTTGATGATCTACTATTATGGGGAGGTGATGATCGAGTAACCAAGTCAATCCATTTCAATACTTTGACTTCCAAAGAAGATGCATTGACCTTCATAGAAAAATCATCCATTCCATGGCGTCGATCCATATGCATCGATGACCGTTCGATTGGAATCGTGGTGGCGCGCCCCGGATCGGATGATGACAGGTGTCGAGCCGAGATAGGATATGCTTTGGCAGTTGACTACTGGGGACAAGGGATCACTCCTAAGGCTGTGAAAATGGCAATCCCTCTGATTTTCAATGACTTTCCTGAAATAGTAAGGTTACAAGCATTATCTGATGCTAATAATAGAGCATCCCATAGGGTGTTGGAGAAGGCTGGATTTGTTAAGGAGGGCATGTTTAGAAAATATTTTTACTTTAAAGGGGAAATTAAGGATGTTGTACTTTACAGTTTACTTTCCACTGATTCTGTACCTTCATTAGATCCATAAAATTTCAAGATCTGTGATTTCAACATCATTTTCCTGAACCCCTTTCTGTTGTTTCTTCATGAACAAGTCTGTTGTACTTTTTTTTTTTTTTTAACAAGACTTTGAATAGTATAATAGTGACAATGAGGTGCCAATGAAAAAGATAATATGAAAATTAAATGGAAAGACTACTATCCAAAGTTATCTGTGATTATCTTGAAATGCAATTATTTTGTTGATGTGGTATAGGCAGTACCCATTAACTTTGACCATATTAATAAATTTATATAGGCAACTGTACAAATATTTAGATAAATATTCTATCCTATTACATGCCAGTATGCCACAGTGATGCCTTCTAAGGAATTACGATTGCCAATTCAGGCTAACATCCTACAAGCAGTGGCGGATGCACATAGGCAACTGTACAAATTTATATAGGCAGTAGTACCCATTAACTTTGACCATATTAATAAATTTATGTAGGCAACTGTACAAATATTTAGATAAATATTGAGCGAGCACCCACAAGTAAATTCATTTTTCCTCTTTTTTTGAAGTTTTTATCGGCGAGCACCCATAACAAAATCCTGGATCCGCCACTGCCTACAAGCATTGTGTACAACGAGCTTTAAAGAAGAGGCTCCATCTTTGTCCGCCAACATCTTGGTCTCAACAAGAGGAGGTGGAAATGCCAAATAGACTGGTTGATTCATGTTGGACTGATTGATTACTTCCCTAGCCAAAAGGTGGGCTACTTCATTTCCTTCCCTAAAGTTATGCATATATAATCCTCGACTTTCCCATCCTGGACAGTAACAATCCGCAGTCATAAATTAAGGCATCTTAAGTAGGATATCCATGCTTCAGGTATTTTATCACCTCAGTTGAGTGAATTTCCACATTCATAGCCACTTGGAGACGTTGTCTGAGACCTTTACAATTCCTTACCCGACCTCCCACATAGAGGCATATTTAGGATTTCAAGAGAATGGTTGCACCACTACATTTAAGATGGAAGTTTAGCCGTATTATATAAAATTTTACGATGACAACAAGTTGACGAGCAAACTATAATTAATTAATACTACTATTCTCGCAAAACATCATTTGTTTTATAATTCCCTTCGACGAGTATTCATACTTTAAAAACAATCGGTAGTAGCATCATTAAGTACCTTACGCTCTGTATAGCAAACTAAAGTGATGCGAATATTTAACTTTGGACCTCTAGTTTAGACTTTCTAAATAAAAGAAAAAGAATGAAAAAAGAAAAGAAAAGAAATAAGGTCTAGAGATAATGCTCCTAAAGAAAAAAAGAGTAAATTGAAAGGGTAAGAGGGCTAACTGGTGAGCAGTAGTGCACTCAATCACCACTGCATCAAAGTGCTATCTGAGTATGGGTTACACATTAAAAAATTAAGTAGAAAATCAACAAAGTAGTAGTGCTGTACATAGTTTAGGGAGGGTAGCTTGTATACCATTCTACAGGTGGTTTATGGCGTCGAATATGTACAAGAATTTTTTTGGTGGGATTACTTTCTCTATAATAGCCTGTTTGGCCAAGCTTCTTTTGAGGCAGAAATACTTTTTTTTGGTCAAAAGTGCTTTTTTTCTAAAATTAAGGTATTTGGCCAAACTTTTGAAAGGAAAAAAAGTGCTTTTGAGGAGAAGCAGAAGCAGTTTTGGAGAAGCAGAAAAAAGTAGCTTCTTTCCAAAAGCACTTTTGAGAAAAATACACTTAAAAGCAGTTTTTTAAAGCTTGGCCAAACACTAATTGCTGCTCAAAAGTACCTTTGAAATCCATTTGCCAAACACAAACTGCTTCTCACCAAAAGTAGTTTTGAGAAAAACATTTTTGAGAAAAAGCACTTCAAAATAAGCTGATTTTTGCAGCTTGGCCAAACGGGCTATAAGTCTGTTTACCCTAAAATTTGGATAACAATTAAACTTATAATATAGTTTTAACCAATTGATAAACGTAAAGATAAGTGATGAAAATTGATTAATATAAAGCAAACCAGCGTTTGGATAGAGTCCTCGAGCTTGAATACCCTCGAGCTAGTTATGCAAGAACAGTTAAAATGCTACAAGCTAATAAATAAGAGAATGTGAATTAAAGAGAGAATATTGTATTGCTTTAATCGGAGTGAATGTAAGGTGTCTACAAAATGATTAGGACCCCCTTTATATAGTAGATGAATTCTATTTAACATACAATTCTAACTATGGAAGTAAATCCCATGATTAACTAGATAACCGCCCTTGGTTTGATCTGTTCCGAGATCTACGCCATGATCTTCGGCCAGTCACGAATATCTTGCCTTTGCGTTACTACGCTTTGCTCGAAGTTTGTCACATTTGGTCATGGTCGTTGTTGGCCTCGATCTCGGCAGGCACCTCGATCCTCGGACTCGATGCCTCGTCTTCGTGCTCTAGTCTGATTCATTACGAGGCTACCCCTCGATGCAGTTCCCTTGTCTAGATCAAATAGCATAATTGGGTGGGCCCGGTTTTAGCCGTATACAAAGTCAAAAGCTTATATTCCACATCATGATCATGATTTTACGGCCAAGTCCTAACTCACAAGCTCAACGGTTTGACTCAAAGTTATTTTTACAAAACTTACATATGTTAGAACCGAAAAAAGTCAGGTGTCATGCGGAGCTAGCAAAGCAAACCTTGAACAACGATAAATCATACAACAGAGAAATATACCAAAAGAGACACAAACAGTTAACGTGGTTCGGTCAACTGACCTACATCCACGGCGGAGATGAGCAATCCACTATAATAAAAGAGAGTACAAAATATCGAGAGAACAACCTCACGAAGAGGCAAACACAAGTGACACACTAACACTTGTCCCGTAAAGTTCTCCCCCTAAACACGACTCTCAAACCCCATATGGCTACATTGTGGATGCTACTGAATGTGAAGGAAAGGTCCTCAATTTATAGAAGTCCAAACCTTTTTGATGGGTTTTTAATGTCTTGGCCTTATGCGTCTTATGTTTTGATAATTTAACAAACTTGTCGTGAAGAACCAGATAGAGAACCTGGCAACCTGGCCCACAGGGTATACACTTCATGTGACTTTGTTGAAGTATGAAACAAGCACAAGTCAGTGACTGTACGCAATCAATATAAAGAGAAACACAATAGGGCCATGTTCCCTTAGGGTTCTCTGACAGAAGTACAAGTCAAATACACAGCTGGAACGTAGCAGAAGAAAGTGACCATCTAGCAGCTGTACAGAAGAGGAACACAACTAGGACCTGGTCTGTTGGTGTGTCCTGATAAGAAGTACAAAGTCCACTATTCAGCTGGAACGCAACTGCCCAGAAGTGGCTGTGCAGACTGTACAGCAGTCACTTCTCATTGGAAGAAGCGTACACCAAGAGTTGACATCGCTATCCTTTGTGCTATCTTTGTGATAAAACAACCTGGTGCAAGACACACCATTCTTTGTGCATTCAGTGATATTCTCTCAAGTATAACAACGTTCATCCTGCATTGAAGTTACTGGTGTGTCAAGAACAAGAAGACAACTCCACTAAGGATCAGTTTCTTAATGAGTTTATGTACATCCGTAGTTGAGTTGTAATCTTGTTGTTTGCTCTTCATTGTATTTCCTAGTTTGCTTTCTTAGAAGCGTTGTCTTAGGAACAAACCAAAATTCATAAACTTCTGAGTTTATGTTGTGATTAGGGATAGTCATAAGTTTAAAGCCTTTGTAACTAGGATAGTTATAGAGTGACTTGTGGTGGTTGCATCACAAGTTAGTTTGAAGTCTTTGCAATAGGGTTTTTGCAAAGTGGCTTGTGGTGGTTGCATCACAAGTTAGTTTGAAGTCTTTGCAATAGGGTTTTTGCAAAGTAGCTTGTAATAGGCAGATTGCAAGTTAGTGGAGTTAAAAGCCTACAAGAGTAGGTCGTGGTTTTTTGATCCCCTTGTGTGGGATTTTTCCACGTAGAAAATCTCTTGCCTTCTTTACTTTCAGTCTTTACTGCATTCTAGGCATCATCTCATAGAGGACCAGGTACTCTATAGTTTGGTGAACCCATATAAGCTTACAATTGGTATCAGAGCGGGTTTCTCCTATCAGGATAACACCTAGGAAGGATCCTCAATGGCTACTCCACCAAACTTTGAAGAAGGACAATCAACCTATAGACCTCCCAGATTCAATGGTCAATACTATGGCTGGTGGAAGACTCGCATGCATGATTTTATGATGGCAGAAGATTCAGAACTGTGGGACATTATTTGTGATGGTCCACATGTTCCCATGAAGAAGATTGAAGAAACAGGACAAATGGTGCCGAAAGGCAGAGAAGAGTACAACGACATTGACAGAAAAGCTATAGAAAAGAACTATCGTGCCAAGAAAATCTTGATGTGTGGCATAGGACATGATGAGTAAAATAGAGTCTCAGCTTGTGACATTGCCAAAGAAATATGGAGGCGTTGCAAACCGCTCACGAAGGAACCACTCAGGTCAAACAATCCAAGATTGACATGCTCACCACAGAATATGAGCTCTTTAGGATGAAGGATGATGAATCTATACAAGATATGCACACTAGATTCACCTCCATCATAAATGAGCTTCATTCACTTGGAGATGTCATTCCCAGAAACAAGCTTGTAAGGAAAATCCTCAGTGTCCTACCTGGGTCTTGGGAAAGTAAAGTAAATGCCATCACTGAAGCTAAAGATCTATAGACTCTGACCATGGATGAGTTGATTGGTAATCTGAAGACATATGAGATGAAAAGAAAGAAAGACAGTGAAAGAAGAGAGCCCAAGAAGGAAAATAACCCGGTGCTTAAGGCTGAAAGCAGTGATTCAAGTGATGAAGATAGTGACATGTCCTATCTCACTAAGAGATTTCAAAAGATGGTTCAAAGAAATGGTGGTATACCAAAGTGGGGCAGTTCAAGTAAAACAAGGAACAACGATCCCCGTCAAAGATGTGGAAAGTCAGGGCATTTCATCAAAGACTGCCTACTCGCAAAACAGGAGCAATACAAGCAAAATCCTGACAAAGCAGGAAAAAGGAACCTGGTTCCAGATAAAAGATTCAATCGAAAGGGTGCTGCAGACAATATTGTTAAGCAGGCTCTTGCTGCTTGGGAAGACTCCTCGAGTGAATCCGAAAGGGAATCAGATGCAGAAAACAGTTCCATGATGGCAGTGGAAACTGAAGCAACAAAGTACAACTCATTGTTCGCACTGATGGCTCAGTCAGATGATGATGATGATGAAGACGAAGACGATGAGGTAAACCTCCGGGATGTTCAGAGAAATCTGAAATCCTATTCTTCTAAGAAGCTAAGGTCTTTATCTAATGTCCTAATTGATGCCTATTATAGCCTTATAAATGATAAGGAGATCCTGACCATAGAACTAGGAGAGGCAGAGCAATCTAGAGATGATCTAGTGGTATGTGTAGTGGACTGAGATAAGAGTATAGCTAATCTTGAAAAAGAAAAGGAGGCCTTGAATGAAAGAATAACTAGTGTGGAAAATGAGAGAGACGACCAGATTGTAGTAGTTGTTGATCTAAAAAAAACAATAGAAGGTCTTAACAATGAGGAACACACCTTAGAAGAAAAAATTGCAAATACTGAACAAGAGGGAGATGACCTTTTAGTGATATGCACCGATCTAGAGGAAACCATTGAAAGACTCAATAGAGAACATAGGAATGTGATGCTTGGGAAAGGGAAGGGAGTATCTAGTGAGACACACATCAATCTTGAAAAGGAATTGAATGCTGTAAAAACCAGTCTATGTAGTGAACTCGAGAAGAATCAGCAACTTCAAGCTGAATTGGAGAAAGTGAGAATGGATCTTGAGAAGTCTCTAAAGTGGACCTGGTCCTCAGATGCTGTCACTGCCATGTATCTCAACAACAGTGGAAACAGGAAGGGCATCGGGTTTCAAAGGGAGAAAACTCATTACAACCCTCACGGCAAGTATGTCACTATCCCTGATAACTGGCTATGTACCCGCTGTGGGAACAATGGGCACATTAAAGAAAATTGCCAGGCCAGGGTTCAGTCTGTTCAGAAAAACAAAGTGTTTACTGATAAAGTGACTACCAACAAGGGACCAGGTACCACTCGCAAGAAACGGATATTGCCTGCATGGACTAGGAAAGCCCTTATTCATCCTTTCTCTCATAACAAGAGACCCAAACTAGTTTGGGTTCCTAAATCTAACCCATGATTTGCATGCGCAGGGAACGGTGAGAGGAAGTAGACTACAATGAACCATGGACTTGGATGCCTAAATCATGTTACTGAAGGCATCTTGGAATTCTTCTCACTGAAAGCCCTGCAGGAAGGGAATGTATCCTAAAAAAAAAGTAGAGGGTACATTCTCGGTGAATGTAAAGTTGGAAAGGTTCTTTTGGCACTTAAGTGGGAATGTGTACTATGTGAATGGAATGAAAGACTGGTATATGCAAGCTTCTCACCTCCGAATAAATTAACTCAGCAGAACCTGATCTATAGTCTAAAAAAAAAGGTGTCACCTGGACATGAGTTCACAAAACAAAGGAGGAGACTCTCGAGATTTAATGGTTCTTGCCAAACGGATTCAAGCATAAACAAAAAGAGAAGGGGGAAGAAGGGATCACGCACAATTTCTCAACACCAAGGACTCCACAGCAAAATGGTATTGCTGAAAGAAGGAACGGGACTGGAAAATGCTGCATAGACAATGCTCATCAACTACGAAATCGCCAAGAAATTCCAGGCAAAAGCAGTAAATACTGCTTTCTACTTGGAGAGCAGGTGTCTGATCAGGTCCCTCCTGAATCAAAACCCACCATGAGCTGCCAAATGGAAGAAAATGCCATGTTGTTGACAACAGGAAGGATCATCTTGGGAAGCTCAATGCAAAAAGATGAGTGAATGAATCGTTCTGGGGTACAATCCACAAAACAAGGCCTCAAAGTCGCCAACAAAGGGCACACTGAATGGTAGGAGGTGCTCATGGGGTATTCAACAAGACACCTTCTCTTGCCAAGAAAGAATCGGTGGTGATCAATATGATGAACCAATTCTGGTGTCTGGGAAATATCTGAGGCTTCAAATAGGGAGGATGATAAAATGAGTAAGATGAAGGAGACTGGCTAAAGACAATGCAACATCATCCTCCACGTCTCACAAAGAACCTGGTACGTAACCTACTACCACTGAAGCTGAAGGAAGAGTAGAGATGCAGCTTATGGCACTCCACAAGCAACAGAACACAAAGTGTGGGAAATCAAATTAACCTCCAAATCTCCCTCATCAATCAAACTTCTGTTCAAATTGGAAAACCAAAGGCTCCTGCGTGACAAGTCAATCACCTTCTTTTATTCTAGAGTTAGATAAGTGTGCAATCTTTTAAAAAAAAAGGGAATTTTTTTTCTTTAGCCCCTTCTGTATCTCCACTCCAGAATAAAATTCAAAGTGTATGTCCGTAGGAATCCTACCTGAAGGCTGCCCACAAAAGTTTGAAATACCTTAAAGGAACTCAGGACCTGGTCCTGTGTTACCCCTCAGATGAAAGTGCTTTTAATCCTGTTGGCTATGATGATGGTAACTCTGCAGTTTTTTTTTTGGGGGAAAGAAAAGCAATTCTGGAACGGTTCACTTGTCATGATTCATGCCTCATCTTTTGGGAGACAAGGAAGCAAACTCAATGGCCTCATCAACAACTGAAGAAGAATTTCAAAAAAAAAAACAGGAGGATCAAGCACATTGAAAGGTGAGATCATCTTCTGAGAGACAATATGAAGAAGGGTTTGATCTGTGGAAATTATTGCAGAATAGAAGACCAAATTCCAGATATCTGCATCAAAGCCTTGAGTAGAGAATATTCTAGATCAATCAAGGTGAAAATGGTGTCACAAACGTCTAATGAAGAACCTGATCCTCCATCAGGCGGATATGTAAGACACCGTCAGGTAAAGGTAGCTAAAGTGTTTTCTGACCAAGCCTAACTCACATCAATACCGTTGTAGGTATACACGCATGACGATCATAGAAGCAAAAGGTACAGTTATGAACTGCGAAGAGAGTAGCTTCTATAACCATTTCAAAAAAAATGATAATCTGGCATCAGGCACCTGTACCTCAGGTTAGTAGTAATATGCTTATTCTGCATGCCCTCTCAAAAACAATTTTTTTTGTGTTTAACAAAATTAACTCAACTGCCACATCATCCGACTTTTCAAAGTCTGCGTGTCATGTCTTGTCTTTCAAATCCTTTCATCCCCTCTGCACGGTAACACTTTCCAACAAAGCTACCGCCATTTTTAGAACTATTCAGAACCTGTTTCGCTCTCCACTCATCATTAGCCCTTCTTCCAATAAAACTTTCTTTTTCTCTCACAGCAAGTCATAAACCTTCATCTACTTTGTACAGCTGGGATCTTCTCTTCATCTCTTTCTCTCTACTCGTCTACCAAGTACTCATCTAATGGAGATCGAACAATCGTCTCATTCCCCCACCATTGACACAGCTCCCACTTCTTTATCATCCTCGAAATCATCCCCAGAGCGTTACTATTTCACGCCTTCTACCACCCTAACCACTCTTGGCTCCTCCTCCATTCCTACAGTTTTTCCTTTTCTGATAAACCCTGTTTACCATCATTTTGAGAATCCTATGTCTGGTCACTCCTATGATCTTATAAAAGAACACTCAGGAGGTTTTACTCCTCAAGTGTCAGAAGCCCCTGAGGATGATCCTGATTAGTATCTTCTGATGAGCCTGATTCTCTTCCATGTAAACTCGCTCCTGCACCTCCTGATCATTCCAAGCTTGTAGAGTCTTCCTCCAAATTACCCACTCTCAGGTCTCAGCAGCAAGAGAGTTTTGAATCCATATTGCAGAAAAGTAAGAGGAGTGTCAAGTCAAGGAAAAAGAGGAAAATGAATCCAAAGGATTTTGCCACTAATAAGAGTGTGTCTGTAAACCAGTTAGACAAAGAAGCTCCCAGGGAACCTGGTTCCTTAGTACAACACTCTATGAAAGTTCAAAAGTCTAGGGAGAAGGCATCCGATGAAACTATTGAGGAACAGAAAGGGTCATCCGTGAAGTACATCGGCAAATCTAAAAGAAGTCAAGTAGAGAAAGCCATGTCTGAAGATGATACTGAGGGGTTAGCAAGCTGGAAAGGAAAATCTGTTGAAGGATCTAGAAAATNTGTGGCTGCTGTTTTACTTTTGCTTACTTGTTTTTGTGATGGCATGTTGAACTTAACCATTACTGCTCCTGACTTGCTCAGTCCATGGTAAACATTAATAAAACAGCTCCCCTTCATTGCATGTACAATACTATGTTCCTGTGGCTTCTCTTTTCTGTCATGTTGTGTGCATATATGTGGCATGAGCAAGCTGTGTTAGACTTCTTTATGCTTATTACCTGCTTGTGCTCTTCGTTTTGCTAATCACCTGTTCTTTTTAATGATTCCAAAAGGGGGAAAAGAAGTGTGTAGGTGAAAGGTGAGGGGTAATATGCTTTGTGTGTGTAAGTGAGGGAGAATCAAGTCTGAGGTTAAAGGGGAACTACCAACACAAAGGAGGGAAAGGAGGGAGATCTGAGATTAAGGGGGAACTTAGTGTAGTTCTGGCATCTCATCTGGTTATTTCTGCTCTAAACAAATACTGTCCATGTCTAAGTTTGTCATCATCAAAAAAGGGGAAATTGATGAGTTTTTAATGTCTTCGCCTTATGCATCTTATGTTTTGATGATTTCACAAACTTGTCGTGAAGAACCAGATAGAGAACCTAGCAACCTGGCCCACAGGGTATACACTTCATGTGACTTTGTTGAAGTATGAAACAAGCACAAGTCAGTGACTGTACACAATCAATATAAAGAGAAACACAACATGGACCTGTTCCCTTAGGGTTCTCTGACAGAAGTACAAGTCAAATACACAGTTGGAACGTAGCAGAAGAAAGTGACCATCTAGCAGCTGTCACAGAAGAGGAACACAACTAGGACCTGGTCTGTAGGCATGTCTTGACAAAAAGTACAAAGTCCACTATCTAGCTGGAACGCAACTGCCCAGAAGTGGCTGTGCAGACTGTACAGCAGTCACTTCTCATTGGGAAGAAGCGTACACCAAGAGTTGACATCACTATCCTTTGTGCTATCTTTGTGATAAAACAACCTGGTGCAAGATACACCATTCTTTGTGCATTCAGTGATATTCTCTCAAGCATAACAACCTTCATCCTGCATTGAAGTCACTGGTGTGTCAATAACAAGAAGACAACTCCACTAAGGATCAGTTTCTTAATGAGTGTATGTACATCCGTAGTTGATTTGTAATCTTGTTGTTTGCTCTTCATTGTATTTCCTAGTTTGCTTTCTTAGAAGCGTTGTCTTAGGAACAAACCAAAATTCGTAAACTTCTGAGTTTATGTTGTGACTAGGGATAGTCATAAGTTTAAAGCCTTTGTAACTAGGATAGTTATAGAGTGGCTTGTGGTGGTTTCATCGCAAGTTAGTTTGAAGTCTTTGCAATAGGGTTTTTGCAAAGTGGCTTGTGGTGGTTGCATCGCAAGTTAGTTTGAAGTCTTTGCAATAGGGTTTTTGCAAAGTGGCTTGTAATAGACAGATTACAAGTTAGTGGAGTTAAAAGCCTACAAGAGTAGGTCGTGGTTTTTTGATCTCCTTGTGTGGGATTATTTCACGTAGAAAATCTCTTGTCTTCTTTACTTTCAGTCTTTACTGCATTCTAGGCATTATCTCATAGAGGACCATGTACTCTATAGTTTGGTGGACTCATATAAGCTTACACTTTTCCTACAAGAAAAGGGACTAGCCAAATATGGAAGATTTATATTTTTCTTATAGGAAAAGAAAAACCAATTATGGTAAATATGTTGTACTTTCCTTCATGAGATAGGAAAATCAAATATGGTAAGAAAATCGGCACAACTCCTAACAATTCTCCCCCTTGGCCGGAATTTTTCGAAAATATAAACTTGATCCACCTTCTTCACATAGCCTTCAGCAGGTCGCATCTCCAAATCTCCACCACAAAGTTTGTCTCAACGTGCGTAGCACACCGGTCAAATTTCTCAGACAAAATCACGATTATCGTCGAATATGCTGCGGCTAGAACTAAACCCGCAAAAAGATGAACCTGTCATGAACCTCGCTCTGATACCACTTGTTAGGACCGAAAAAAGTCAGGTGTCATGCGGAAGCTAGCAAAACAAACCTTGAACAACGATAAATCATACAACAAAGAGAAATATACCAAAAGAGACACAAATATTTAACGTGGTTCGGTCAACTGACCTACATCCACGGCGGAGATGAGCAATCCACTATAATAAAAGAGAGTACAAAATATCGAGAGAACAACCTCACGAAGAGGCAAACACAAGTGACACACTAACACTTGTCCTGTAAAGTTCTCCCCCTAAACACGACTCCCAAACCCCATATGGCTACATTGTGGATGCTACTGAATGTGAAGGAAGGATCCTTAATTTATAGAAGTCCAAACCTTTTCCTACAAGAAGGGACTAGCCAAATATGGAAGATATATATTTTCCTTCTAGGAAAAGAAAAGGGAAAATTTCACATAAGAACAACGAAGCTCCCTACTTTTCAATTTTATAGCCCATATTTCAATTTACAACCAACTAGCCCAAAAATAATAGGCTAAGATTCAACATCCAACTCCAATAGGTTCTAGAAATTACTATTTAATTTTTAAAAAATATTGCTCAAGCTTTTAAGTTAATTTTCGAATCAGTAACTGTGATTCAAATATTAGTTCAACAAACCAAATCTATTTGGATGGTGAAAATTAAATTTTTAACAAGCTTAAACATGTGAGTTTAAATTTCGAATTTGATTTTGTGAGAAATTTGGAGTGGGCGTTATTAAGACTTGTTAGAAATAGTATAAGGAGGTTTTATATAAAATTTGAAGTCATTTAATGGAGATTTGGACTGGTTTTGAACAAGAATTGCAACTGAAAATCGTGGAAGAAGTTCGTCTACAGACGCTTGTATAAGGGTGTACAAAAGTGTATAAGCTGTGTTTATACACTCATATACACTATTATACAAGATTATACAAAAAACTGACTTCGTCTTCTTCCTTGCGTCTTTTCTAAAATTTAACTCAAATCTTGCTCGAATCTACTCCAAATCACTTCAAATTTAAATTTTGAACTCCTTTTGATATTTTCAATCAATTGGAACAACACTCAATCCAAACAACTAACAAACTCAAAAAATCCTATTTTCGTAAGCAAAGCTTTGGGCCTTCAATGGTAGACTTCTACTCTTCAATTTTCTTACATTGCAACCAGCTGACACACGGTAAGAAGCAGCAATGGCGGACGACCCTTTGAATCATATGTAGAAGATGTGAGAAGAAGAGAGAGTGAAAGCAATGGTTGTGAGAACACATATTTAACTCCATAATTCTTAAAAGAGTTAAGGTGTAAATACATTTTTTTTATGTAGGGAACAGAATTCCTGACTCCGCTTTCAAAAGCAATCAACACTAGTTTCAAAATATCACATCAAATTCAGAAAAAAAGTAACTAGCTGAGTATGGTGGATCAATAAGAATGAGGGTATAACAATATATGAATTTAAACAGTTAAATTACAAAACTAACTTTTGTAATAGTTAAATAAACTTTTTTATTCTATTTAAAAAGTAAATACATATTTTTCAATACGCTATATACTAGTAATTTTTAATATATCAAACCAAACATCTATAAAAAAAAAAATAAAGCTATAATTACACACTCATCATTATTTATTCATACATTATTAATCTATATGTATTATTATTACGGAAAATGGTCAAAACTATCCTTATCGTTTGCTAAATGGTTTATAAATACCCTCCGTCTATCTATCCGTTCAAAAAAATATACTCCGTCCATCTATCCGTTCAAAAAAACACACGAAGTTAATTCTATTAACAAAAATACCCTCGCGACTAACGACAGAACTGATGGAGTGTGTTTTTTTGAACGGATAGATGGACGGAGGGTATTTATAAACCATTTAGCAAACGATAGGGATGGGTCTTTCATTTAATGACGTGGCGATTTTTAATTGTGCCACGTGGTAATCTTTGACTGATACAAAAAATGAATATTATTTCAACCCATTTACCTTATCCGACCCATTTACAAAAATGGATAGTATCTATCACACCCATTCCCACTCATCTGATCTCCCCCTTTCTTCTTCTCTAATTGGGACACTGTATACACACAATAACAAATTAATTAAAGAATAGATAAAACCCAAAATCAAATAACCCGAAATTCAAACCAGATTCTAAAATTTCTCCAAGCAAACTCAGGATAAGTATTGAAACTCTTAAATGAAAAATCAACAGATACATTTGGGTTGTTAAGTAAGAAGACAAGGATCAAAATAAACCAAAATCTGAAACAAAAAAATTGAGCCCAAATGCTAAAATTGTCCAAATATATCAATCAAATCTAGGAGAAATATTGAAACTTTGAAAGGGACAAGTAATGAAAATCTTTGGATTGTTCACAAGAAGACAAACGGGGATGTTCATAAGAAGAAGAAGAGGGGGACAAAGAGCCATGAATTGCAGATAAAGTGAAAGCCAAAGCCATATTTTCAAACACAAAGAAAGATTTGTTTCAACAAAGAAACGCTAAAAATTCTTTGTGAGATGAGAGTGGGTGTGCTGGGTGATAAGGAAAAAGAGAGGGAAAAAAAAGCAAAGAAAAGAAAGAAAATAATTAGGCGGGTCAAATAAATAGGGTCGGACCAGGTAAATGGGTAAAAATCGCCACGTCATTAAATGAAAGACTCATCCCTATCGTTTGCTAAATGGTTTATAAATACCCTCCGTCCATCTATCCGTTCAAAAAAAAACACTCCATCAGTTCTGCCGTTAGTCGCAGGGGTATTTTTGTTAATAGAATTAACTTCGTGTGTTTTTTGGACGGATAGATGGACGGAGTATGTTTTTTTAAACGGATAGGTAGACGGAGGGTATTTATAAACCATTTAACAAACGATAGGGATAGTTTTGGCCCTTTTCCGTTATTATTAATCCTTACATAACTTGTCTCTAGATCAAAAGGCATAGACCTAATGTCGAGCCACGTGAAAGAGACATAGTGCAGCGTCTTATAAGGATTTTTTTTATATTTCTTTTATTACTAAAGATTCCTCTAGGGAGTTCTACTTTGTCACGATCCGGATTTCCCACCCTCGGGGGTCGTGATGGCGCCTACTCGTAGAAGCTAGGCAAGCCACACATTTAGAATCCATAAAAGCTTTTGTTTAAAATCCATTTTTTGCCAATTTAGTTAACAGGAAATAAATAATTAAACAACAGCGGAATTTGTAATTTAGCGGAACGCTTAAATTAAATAAATTGAACAATAATGCAAAAATCATCATATGCCTCTACCCAAGAACTGGTGTCACAACATCCACGGACTACTAAGAGTACTAAATACAACAGTTTGAAGGAAAAATAACACTGTTTGTCTCGAAACATGAGATAACAGAATGAAATGTAAGATAGAGGAGACGCCGGGCCTGCGGACACCTGCAAGGCTACCTCGGTATCTCGGTGGACTGAAGGAAGACTCCCGAACTACTGTTGTTGTCCGGTACCTGGATCTGTGCAAAAGAGCACAGAGTGTAGTATCAGCACAACCGACCCCATCTGCTAGTAAGTGCCTAGCCTAACCCCGGCGAAGTAGTGACGAGGCTAGACATGACTACCACATAAACCCGTGCAGTTATATATATATATATACATCTATAATGGAAATATNTATATATATATATATATATATATATATATATATATATATATATATATATATATATATATATTTACAGCGGGAAAAAATAACAAGAATAAACATTTTAAATGGGAGGGGAACATGCTTCGAGGATAGCAGATAATACAGAATTTCAAGAAAATAATAAAGAACATCAATAATTTAACTCTTACACGGATAAGGGAAATAAAAGCAGATTTCACTGTCAGTACATATCACGTTGCAGGCGTGCAACCCGATCCCATTTCATTAAACCTCGTGGTAGGCGTACCACCCGCTCTCATTTCATTAAATCTCGTGGTAGGCGTACCACCCGCTCCCATTTCATTAAATCTCGTGGTAGGCGTACCACCCGCTCCCATTTCATTAAGTCAACAGTTCTTCCAAATGAAATTTACTCCAACAAACGCAACAATTTATACGAATTCATAAGACAACAAGTACACAATAATTATGACTCACTGAGGAAAATAAGTAATGACAAGTAGCAATTAATTATGGACTTTAAGGAGCAAATAGGCAATTTATTTAGTATGCTAAATGTCAAGTAGCAATTAAGTCACATAAACATGTAGTAGTTATAGTATAAATTTAAGGCATAATATTGCGCAAGGATACCTCGAGCCAATAATAACAAGTAACACAATAAAGAAAAATGCCAACATAAAGAATCACAGTAATAGTGGAATAAGACAATTAATGCACTTGAACCGATAACAACAAGAAAATCAGTAAATAGAAGTAAAGGACAACATAACTCAATTATCAGCAAAAAAAATCAGGAAAATCAAAGACAAGTGCACGGCATCACCTTTCGTGCTTTTACTCTCGTCCTCACCAAGCAATAATATAATGAAAACGTGCACGGCATCACCCTTCGTGCTGTTACTCTCTTTCCTCACATATAATCAATAGAATTGGCACGGAATGGTACATCGTGCGGCACGGCATCACCCTTCGTGCTTTACACTCTTTCCTCACAATAGCAAACAATGCACGGCATCACCCTTCGTGCTTTAACACTCTTCCTCACCCAAACAACAATCACAAACAAGGGCAAGGAAAATAAACAAGAACATATAGGAATCCCGGCAAGGGAGCAACGATTTAACAATTAAATAGTGGCAAGGGAGCAACAAGTAAATAATTAAATCCCGGCAAGGGAACAACAATTAAATAATTCAATCCCGTCAAGGGAACATTTCAATAACTCTTTCTCTATCTTTCACTTGTACTTTGTAACTCACTTTACCACTTGAGCCAATGCTCCAAAGGGTTCAATCATCTCATATACTTTCACAATCCATAATACAACTCGAGCCAATGCTCCAAAATGTTCGAAGGTCTCAATTCCTTCCATAAAATCTTCACAACAACTAGAAATCATCACCAAAGCATGAAGAATACAACGAAACCATGAAAATCACAATATAAGACTCATGGTCATACTTGACACAAACGTATAGATACTCATCAGCATGCCTATACGTCGTACTCAACAATTATCACATAGAAAATAGGACTCAACTCCTAATCCCTCAAGCTAAGGTTAGACCAAACACTTACCTCGAACTTCCACGGCCAACTCAATCCTCAACAACCGCCTTTCCTTTCGAATTCGGCTCTAAATCAATTGTATCTATACATAAATGACTTCATAACATCAAATAATGCTAAACAATTCGAATCCAATGCCTAATTATAGCTTTTCCATCATTCTTCCCAAAAACTCAAAAATCGACCCCGGGCCCGCTTGGTCAAAACACGAGGTTCGAACCAAAATCCAGTCACCCATTCACCCACGAGCCCGAATATATAATTTGTTTTCGAATTCGACCCCAAAACGAGGTCTAAATCAAGAAAAATCAAAAAGCCCTAACTCTACCCAAATCCCTAATTTTCTACCCTTAATCACATATTTTAGGCCTAGAAATTCAATAGATGTTGATGGAAAATGAAGAAAACGAGTTAAAGATTACTAACCCACGAGTTAATGGTGAAAGGATGCTTCAATAGTCGCCCTAGAACCTTGGAGAAGAAAGAGTTTGAGAAGTTTTATAAAAATTTCGAATGGGTACTGTTTCTGAACATTTAAAATAATTGGGCGAATTTGGCCTACGCGATCACGGACCAAAGGATGCGATCGCATATAATAACTGGGTCTGAGCATTGCGATCGCAGACTACACCATGCGATCGCAGAGAAGGAAAGGAAGGCTGGGGGCTAACACATCGCGATCGCGGAGTAGACAGTGCGATCGCATAGAACAAAAGAAGGACCTCTCAGACTTAACCTTACGCGTTCGCGGAGAGATGCATGCGAACGCATAGAACAAAATGGGACCCTGAAGTTTTACACTATGCGATCGCGGGACTTACTATGCGATCGCATAGCACTAAATCCCTGGACACCAGAACTGCTATTTTCTGCAACTTTTCTAAGTCTAAAACCATCCCGAAACACATCTGAATCACACCCGAGCCCTCGGGGCTCCTCACCAAACACATGAACTAACTCAACAACATCATAGCGAACTTATCCGTGCGATCAAATCGCCTAAATAACCTCAAAAACAAAGAATCAAACCTCAAAATCAAGAATTTTTCTCAAACTTCATCAAGTTTCAAATTTAGAACTTTAAGTCCGAATCACGTCAAACGACGTCCGATTTTAACCAAACTTTACAGGAAGAACTTAAAACATATGTAAGACCTGTACCGGGCGCCGGAACCAAAATACGGTCCCGATACCAACACGTTCTAATCAAATATCATTTCAATTTTCCTTAACAATTTCAGAAAAACAATTTCTTTTAAAAATTCATTTCTCGGGCTTGAGACCTCGAAATTCGATTTCGGGCAAACGCCCAAGTCCCATATTTTTCTATGGACCATCCGGGACCGTCAAATCACGGGTCCGGGTCCGTTTACCCAAAATATTGACCAAAGTCAAATTTATTCATTTTAACATCAAAACTTAGCATTTTTCACAGAATTTCATATTTAAGCTTTCCGGCTACACGCCGGACTGCGCACGCAATTCGAGGTGACTCTAAATGAGGTTTTTAAGGCCTCGGAGATACAGAATTCAATTAAAAACAGGTGATGACCCCTTTGGGTCGTCACATATTTTTTACTTCCTTTTGGTCTTTCTTCATTATATTAATCATACTTAAACCCTCAACTTGACAACTTTCATTAATTACAAAATGGAATACAAATTAAGAAATGTGAGGATTTCCTAACTTTGGATACTATTATCGAACATGCATGGCTCCTGGAATTTTAAAGCCCTTTCTTTCTATCTATACCAACTAGCATTGAGAATAAGATATGCATTCTGTTGAGTTTGTAAAGCTAAAATAAGCTTAAAAGAGGATGAATGGGAAATGGAGGGAAAATAAAAATTTAAGTTTTCCTCCTTGACAATGGGATATTGTCCCATATTGCAAGAGGAAAAGGTTTTTGATTGGTATCTATATAATTGCTCTTCTTTTAGCTCTTAAAGAGTTAAGAAGAAGGCAAGCCTCGGGCCGTCGTCGTCGCTCGGCTTCGGTTGATTGATTAATTTTTTGGACCAAATTTATTTGTTAATAGTAAATATTAACGTAATATTATTAAATATCCGTGTTTGTAACGGAAGATTAATAATCCAAATTATCCGTTTCATTGACTCTGCCCGTGCGTTTTTTGTAACGGAAAACGTTTCTTCTGCCCGGTTTAATTTGCGTAAATGGCCATTTACGTTATGGTCGTTTTACGTAACTAACCTCTCTTCGGTTGAACTCAACAGGTTGGGGCTATAGATAAGTTGTTCATTCTCCCAGATTTTTCATACGAATTTCTGACTTCTGCTCCTTTCTTCTGCATTGTTTTAAATACTAAGAAAGCAACAGTAAGTGTGATTTGCTACTGATCTTTGTGTTCGCTGAAACATTGGGTTTGAAGTACCGCTACACTAGTGTGTAATTCGTTCTATCCTGGGAGAAAACAATCAACAACCTTGGGTACTAGGAGGGGATTAAGTTCCTTAAGGAAACACTGTGAATTCAGTGGGCTCGGATTAAATTCTGTCTCTGTTTTTTCATTTCTGTTTATACGTTATTGTATATTCTCCAGAATTATTTTACAAATACAGTTTGCTAAAGTAACACATTCTCCATAAATATATAAAACACAAGCTTTAATTTGCCACAAGTTGAAAATATTGAATGGAATTACAGCCATAATGGCTCTTTTAATTACTACCAAGTCTGCTTACAAACTCTGTCCTGAAAACAAGGATCTCCAACTCTAGTGCATTAAAGCTCCAAATTAAGCTTGTTAATTAGGAATATATAGTTGAAACATCATGTCAATTGTGTGTTGCTACTTGCCTCTTTTTCATCTTTCATCTCTACATTCACAAGGTAAGGGTAAGGTCTGCATGCGTACACACGAGTACCCTCCTCAGACCTCACTTGTGAAATTACACTAGGTTTGTTGTCGTTGTCGTATCATGTCAATGGAGTCTTCAAGAATTAGTTTGCGTCCATTCAAAGTGACTAATGTTTATGATGTGGTGATATGGGGCAGTGATGATCGAGTAACTCGGACCACTCGATGGAAGACGTTGACCTCAAAAGAAGAAGCCTTGACTTTCATTAAGGAAGTGTGTATAGCTTACCCTTGGCGTGTATCGATATGCATCGATGATCGATCGATCGGATTCCTATGGGTGATCACTAGCTCCAGGAAGAAGTGTTGATGGAAAGAAGAATGAAGCTGTTGCAGATATAGGATATGCTATAGCAGCTGAGTATTGGGGTAAGGGGATTGCAACAAAGGCACTCAAAATGGCAATACCTCAAGTGTTCAATGACTTTCCTGAAATAGTAAAGATTCAAGCATTTGTTCTTTTGGAGAACAAGGCTTCTTATAGGGTATTGGAGAAGGCTGGATTTCTCTACCAAAGTTCCATAACACATCAAGTCCAGATCAATGGAGACGCAATTGTGGTGGTTGATGCGGTTTACACTTTTCTATCCACTGACAACATCCCTCCAAGCCCATGAATTTCAAGTTTTTAACTCTATCATGTGCAAGTTAAAGCTCTTTTTTCTGTTCAGTACTTTCTTCATTAGCTTTTTACTTTTGTATTACAGGCATAGCAGGAAGACAACCAATCCATACCCATGATCACATCAAAATCCACCATTTCTAACTCTATGAGATCGGCTTTGGTGTTGCGACCTTGGACTGAAACTATACAACCTCTATAGACTCTGGTAACTTTCACTGACTCGCCAACTGGAGTAGATACTAGGAATGGCTCACTAAGCTGTTCAGGTTCTAGTCCGAGGTTAATTACAAAGTATGGAGTCACATAGGAAAACGTTGAACCTGGATCCATTATGGCATAAGCATTATGTGAGCAGACTAAAAGTATACCTGTAATAACTTCTGCAGATGCCTCTGCACTCTAACGATCAAGTGTAGCAAACAAACGGGGTTGTCCCCCTCCCTGAGTAACTCGGTCTGCACCTCTGCCTGCTCCATGCCCGGTCTGATTATGAGAACCACGAGCCTGAGGTGGTGCAACTGCAATAGCTGAGGAACTAGAAGGACGAGTTGATCCACCACTGAAATTACGTCGCAACTTTGGGCAGTTGGCCTTTATATGACCAATGTCTCCACAATGGTAGCAACCATGAAATCCGAGCTTGCACTGACCTGAATGTTGCCGCTTACATGTTCCACAAAGACCTTGCTGGTTTGAATGTTGCTCAGCATGACTCTGGCTATGTGAGGATGATGTCCTAAAATTCTGATTCTAGCGAGACTGATTTCCATATTGCTAAGTACATCTGAAGGAAGACCCACCACCTGACTGATGACTGGACTGAGCTGGTGCTAATGACTCCTTATTAGAGGAATCCCTTCCACCTCCGCTGGATGTACCACTAAACCTGCCCGTTGTCCGGGCTTTCTTGTTATGCTCTTTTTCTTCTCTCCTTAGTTGTTTGTCTTTTTCTAAGTGCTTGGCAAATCCCACAACAGAGGAGAAGGCTTTCATCCCTACTGCTGCAGCTGATCCTTAATGTGGTAAGCTAAACCGCCAACAAACCTGCGAATCTTTGCTTTTTCAGTCTTAACCATGTGAGGAGCATGCTTAGCTAACCTTATGAATTCCATGTAGTACTCTTGCACACTTTTATTCCCTTGCTTGAGCTGTTCGAACTCTGAAGCCTTAGCTTCCCTATCCTCTTCTGGGATAAAGTTAGCCATGAAGGCCCCTTCAAATTCTTTCCAAGTAGGCGGACCATCATCTTCATCTCTTTCATTTTCCCACATCTCAAACCAAGCGCCGGCCACATCTCTAAGCTAGTAAGCAGCTAGCTCCACAGCTTCATCATCAAATGCTTTCATCACTCGGAGGGCTTTCTTGACACCCTCCAGCCACAACATCGGATCTTCATCAACTATAGAACCATGGAACACTGGAGGACTCAACTTGAAAAATTCATTCACTCTTGAGGACTCAGAATTGTTCTGTCTATTTGATTGAGGTAGAATCTCATCTCTCCTCTCGTTCTGGTTGGCCATAAAGGCTTTAAACATCTCCATAGCACTGTTGACAGCATTAAACATCTGACCCACCTCGGGAGATATAGTTTCCTGAGCCGGAGCTGCTGTTGGGGGCGGTATTGGATCCTGAGGTACTGAATCATCATGCTCCACGCCTTCTTCTTGTTCAACCCGGGGTACTTGGACTCCCTTTGTGGATTTTCCCCTCCTTTTCTGAGTTGAAGCCTTTTTAGTTCTACCTTGAGCCACAATAGTAGCAATAGTTTCTTGAGCAGCATCCTGAGTGTCGGTGTCAGAGTTGCAAGTACGAGCCATTTCTGCGAGTTTTGGAGAAACTAATACATTAGATAATTTCTTTGAGGTAGGATCTACTGCACAATCTAAAGTATGACAAAAAATGAGATTTTTCCTAAATGCTTGTAGCCTCCTGTTTATAAGTATGGCGCGCTTCATACCCATAAACAAGACTCTACTAACACGGCTTCATAGACCCCTAGGACTCCATAAACCTGAGGCTCTGATACCAAGTTTGTCACGACCCATTTTCTAAACAAGCCGGAACCGGCACTCGATCACTAAACATGACCGAGCGAACCATCTCTGCTTATCAAATCTATTATAACTCCAAGCTTTATATGCAACAAGGCAATACTCTAACCAAATACTTTTGATTAATTTAAATATTCAAGTAAATCAACTCCAAAACTTTATTCATAGTAACCAATGAAATACTGCTAAGTTATTATAAAGAACATCTGAATCTTAACCCAACGACTATGTCTATGAAGCCTCTACTAATAAACTGACGCACTGCTCAGGACATGAGATTTCCTGGACAGTTCTCTAAGTAAACAAAAAAATAACTAAATAAAGATGACTCTAAGGAATACTCCACGAACAAAAGCGGAGCTCACCAATAGCACTGGAAGAGAAGGAAGTCCTAACTCGTAGCCTGCTCGCCTGCAAATCCGGTACCTACGTTGTACCGCAGACCAACGTAGGTTCCCAAAAGAGAACGTCAGTACCATCCATTGTACTCAGTGAGTCTCAACAACAGGGGGCGAAACTTTAATAACATATACATTATGAGCAAAGATTCTAAATGCATGTAAAACATAAAGGTTATAAGAATAATTCTAAATACTTGCATAATAGCAGTTTATGAATATTCCAAAAGAAATTCTTTTCTTTTTTCTTTCTTATAAAAAAAATACTTCACTTTATACTTTGGGAGTTCCAACTATCCTGACTTAATTCTGTCTCAGTCACCGTGTGATCAGCACGGGTTCGATCCCAACTTGATCGAATAGGCCCAATCCACGAGGTGCCACTCGCTTCATGGTTCTCAGCGCTCATGTATCATACCTTAGCATGGCTAAGTAATTTCTCAGCAACGAGACCCTCGGCTCGTGTGCTCCCTACTTTGGCACAAGTAGTTTCAGGAAGTCAACGCCTTGGTCAGGACCCTCGGCCTGGACGATGACCCCTTCTCAGAATAAA
>NW_017670322.1:121466-125211 GCF_001879085.1 Nicotiana attenuata
TTCATAAATTTTCAACATGAAAATAGCATATAAGGATAACACAAAAATCTGAAAATAAGAATGAAATAAACATATAAAAATATTTCTAAAGATTCATTCTTCTTCATAAATTTTCAACATGAAAATAGCATATAAGGATAACACAAAAATCTGAAAATATAAGAACATATATCATAATAGCTCATCTAAACTTTTTCTAGAACAATTCTAAGTTAATGGATACTCACTCGCTCTGATTAAATAAATATAAACTCTTTTAAGCAATTCATCAAACACCTTGTGTGTGTGCTTTTGTGAGTTAAACCATTTTAGTAAAGGGTCATATCAACTCACCTCAAAACTCCTCGAACCAATACGTAGACTCCAGTCCAATTTATACCCGTCAAACAATTGATTCTACAACAACCAGTGCATTTTAAATAAATTTTAAAGTTTGACTCCTAAACATGTAATTTACTGTTGATAAAGAGGAAGAAGGGGATTAGCTATTCAATTCTTACCTATTACCACTGTAGGATAATTGGCAATAGGAAAATTTACATACCTGAATTTAAGAATTAGTGATTGGTAAGAACCCTAGAATTTTCCGTTGGTTGCTTGAGTATTTTCGCTGGGACGTGCCTCTGTTTCTTACATGCAAAAATCTGCTTGGAGTTTCGTTTTTTTTTATTTTGAGAAGAATTCTGCTTGGGGTTTCTTTTCGTTGAAGTTTTAAGGCTTTAAGCCTGCTTACACTTTTCAACAGATTTGGGCTTAAAGGGCTTTGAATATTTTGTCCATTTTTTTTTTGTTGTTGTTATTATTATTATTATTATTATTATTATTATTATTATTATTATTATTATGATTATTATTATTATTATTATACTTAACCAATAATCAATAATACCTACTTTTAATAATTAACAATATTAAAATTATTAATATTTCCTAATTGTATAGCCACTTATTTATAAATAAAGATGTAACTCAGAATTATTCACAAGGGTTTAAATCCGTAATAGAAGTATAATTTAAGGGAAAAAATTAAATTCTATATTTAGCGAGTCTTGAAATTTATTTAAATTTGAGGAGTGCTACATCAAGCATTTGTTCTTTTGGAGAACAAGGCTTCTTATAGGGTATTGGAGAAGGCTGGATTTCTCTACCAAAGTTCCATAACACATCAAGTCCAGATCAATGGAGACGCAATTGTGGTGGTTGATGCGGTTTACACTTTTCTATCCACAGACAACATCCTTCCAAGCCCATGAATTTCAAGTTTTTAACTCTATCATGTGCAAGTTAAAGCTCTTATTTTTGTTCGGTACTTTCGTCATTAGCTTTTTACTTCAAATTTATTTTGAAAACTCTTTTCTTGAGTCGATGGTCTATTAGAAATAAATTCTCTACCTCACACAAGGTAGGGGTAAGAACTCATTACACCCCACCCTCCCCAGACGCCACATGTGGAATGATATTGGATATGTTGTTATTGTTGTTGATGTGCAAGTAAAGCTCTTCCCTTTTTCACTTTTTCATTTATGTAAGTCATGGTACATTGCTAGAGGCAGACCGAGGATTTTTACGTGACGGGAGCACAGTGTTATGCTCAACCAGTAAAGGCATTTAGTGTTCCGGGTGTCAACTGCTTTAAATTAACTATTTTCAAGGTATATACATATACATATTCAAGATTTTTGCGGAAGCTTATGGGGTCCGATGACCCCTCACTTTAATATATACGGAAAAGGCCTAAAAATGCCACTCAACTTTCAGAAATTGTTTATCCATGCCATCCGTTAAAAAATTGCTATTTTCATGCCACTGCCGTTAAAGAAATGAGTCATCTATGCCATTATTGACTAACGGCTCAATTTTTATTTGGCTCATCCATGCCTGATTACAATTTGCTCACTGGTGCATTTCATTTGTTTCGCCTGATTGTAGAGTATACATGTGGATGAAGATGAAGTGATGTTCTACATTGTATTTATCAATTAAAATGAATATAAACAGACGAAAGTGCCCTTGAACTTCAAAAATATTGTTCTATTCAATTTATTTTATGTGAACCTATTTCATCGAACACAGAACTTAAGAAACAGAAAACCTTTTAAAATTTATGGTATTAAACATTGGAAATTTCAACGATTAATTAGCTGGTTTCTGCAATTCAGACCAAGGCCCTTGATTTAGGTGCCCACCACAATTTCACATGCAAAAACAAATGATGCCCCACTGCCCATTGTCACATTTAAAAACCCCTAGTCTTTGACTAACAATTCGTAAAGGTAGGTACTACTCCATTTATGTTACTATAATATACAAGCTCCAATTATTATGACTGAGATATCTGCTACACACTGGAAATAGATATGGATTCCTCAAGAATTAGTCTGCGTCCATTTAATTTAACAGACGTTGATGATATGATGTTATGGGCAGGCGATGATCGAGTAACTGGAACCATCCGATGGAAGACTTTGACCTCGACAGAAGAAGCGTTGACCTTCATCAAGGAAGTGTGTATACCTCATCCTTGGCGTCGATCGATATGCATCGATGACCGCTCGATAGGGTTCGTATCGGTATTTCCTGGATCAGGTGAAGTTATTTTTTCCTTCTTATTTATGCATTCAGTATCCGAAATTCACTAGTCCAACTAATTCGGATTCCCTGAATCAGGTGATGATAGAAGCCGAGGTGATATTGGATATGCTATTGCAGTTGAATATTGGGGACAGGGGATTGCTACAAATGCTGTCAAAATGACAATCCCTCAAGTGTATAATGACTTTCCTGAAATAGTAAGGCTTCAGGCATTAGCTGATGTTGAGAATAAGGCATCCCAAAGGGTATTGGAGAAGGCTGGGTTCATAAAAGAGGGCATATTGAGAAAATATGGCTACCACAAGGGGAAGATAGTGGATCTGGTGATGTACAGTCTCTTATCCACTGACTTTGACATGTAATTGTCTTGTTCTTGCTCTTACTATGTAGAAATCTTTGTGTTGACTAGAACTCAGCAGAGTTTTACTCTAGAAAAAGGTCATTCAGGTTTTATGTTTTACATAGTATCAACTAAGTCAAATGTGATCATTAGTTCACAATGGGTACTAAATGTTTGTTTTATTTTATGTTTGACAAATAAATTTGACGCCACAGAATATGATAAAATTGTTTAACGCTCGGCAAAAGCTCTTAGCTAAACTCATTGAATTAGGTGTAATGAAACATAGTATGGAAATTATGCTGCTCATTGAGTTTGACATGTGATATTAGAGTAAGGCTTAATGTTGTGGGTACAAAGATTAGATTTTGAGCCAAAATCCCTTGGAGTATGGTGCATAGAAAAATGAGATTTTTTAGTTACTTGAGTGTATGGACATAAAGTATACGATGTGTATAGACAAAGAAATCGGCCTGCTAACAATTTATCTTCTTATATTATCATCATATGAACTTTCTTGTCTATATCAATGGAGAATAAAGTAAGCCAACATTTACAGTATTGTCATTGTTATTTTTTAAGGATGACTTCAATAAAAGAATTATAATTCCGTAAGACAGGAAAGCTAGAAAACTTTAAAATTTATTTTATAATCCATTCACATAGTTTAGAACTACTTGTGTGATTTTCAAAATTTTATATTCATTGATATTAGGTACGCGCACAACGCGTGTATCCTATAACTAGTATATATATATATATATATATATATATATATATATATATATATATATATATATATATATATATATA
>NW_017670322.1:125316-135457 GCF_001879085.1 Nicotiana attenuata
CTTATGTTAGTAAAAACGTTGAATAGAGAATTTACAAGACTGGCTTTCAAAGGCGGAATAATAGCTACTAATAGGCAATTTTTAAAATATTTAAAATACAAATAATTCCAATAGTTTTTTTAGTCATAGAAAAAGGTAAAAATTAAAAAAATAAAAATGAAAAGGAGGCCAAAGAAAGAGAAAACCTTATCAAAATGACTTTCCGAAAAAAATAGTTGAAAGAATGGAGATCGTCTTGGATTCGGATAATTATAAATCTTTAATGTAATGGAGAATATTTAGGGAAAGATTGATGAAGAGATATGTTTCAGAATTGGTTTCCTTCTTTATAGGGAACTACCATATTTTATAGGGTATAACTTTTTATACTGTTACCTTATTCAGGTTGTATAAAATGTTATTCAATTAATAGTTGTAAATTATGAAATATTTTATGAAATCATAAGTAATTATGTAAAACTCCCGACTAACCGAGCTTTTCAATCGTATATTAAGTAGTGGAAAGATGTCAAACGAGAGAATATAGCACGCTATAGAAAAAAATGATATGGTGTTAATTAACAGAAAATAGCTCGACAGTCAACCAAAAGTTATAGAGAGCACACATGAGTGTGAGGGTCTTAAGTATTAGCAATATGACATACATGCACTGATGAAATATATCAAATAGCTTCCATAAGAAGAGTTAAGGTGAAGTACGGTTAGACGAAATTGTAATGCCTAAATGAAAACAATCCACATATAAGGGCTCGCGCTTCAAATAGAATGACATGATGAACAAAAATATAGTAATACAAAACTCGAAAAAATGACTGAAATTGAGGAATCTTATTGGAATGCGACGTGATAGGAAGATTACCTTCCAAAATTCAAGGCAAATTCTATAGAATTACATACTATATGCAATTGAATGTTAAAAATCCAAGTAAAACATATCCAAATGTCATAAAAATGTGGACATTAAGATGGACATGCCTTCATACTCGCGAAAGATTAGAAATCATTACATACGACAAATGGTGCAAAAAGAAGGCATCAAAAGATGAGATAAAATTATCTTAAAATGTTCATGCTCTACGCGGACTTGCACATGCATCAGTCCGGAACTAAAACATTATGACGATCAAATGTGCTAAAAGAAGACAGAGGTACCTGAACTCAGAGAAAAATTAACTTAAAAGAACCACACTCTCTCTCTGAATAAATCCAAATTCAACTAAGAATAGAACACAACGCAATCAAAGGACTCAAAGAGGGGAAACCAACCAACTAATATGAACTTAGTTGATTGTTACTTGTATGGCTGTTAGTATTTGCCAAGAGTCTTTCTAGTCTTCTGTCAGAGTAAAGACATATATCACATTGTTAAATTGGCAAGATCCGATAAATAACCAAATTATACCACATCTTACTCAGTTATCAAACAAGAAGATGATCACACGAGCAGGCTACCTGAAGATATTTATCTTTTTTTGCTTTTCAAGTATCGATACAGTGCAGACTTGCCAAAGGGATCAATACTATATTCGTGATAACTGGCAACTCAGCCACTGTTGTATAGCCTATACAGGGATCATGCGATAAATGATTACGGGCACCACCTCATTATTTCGAGGGGGCCTCAACCAAGGAATTTATGTCATTAGGAATATACAACTCAAAAGGACAACCGCTCCCTTCGGGATCAACTTATACACAACCACTATACAAGAAGAGCAACACATAAATGACACATTTCAATAGCAGTATAGCACTACCAAGGTCGCTTTTACTTTTTCTTCCTAAAGCACCTCTCTGAGAACAAGCACCATCTATCCTTTGCCCAAAAGACAGTCTCCGTTCTTTCGTCTTGCATAGGGACGAAACGAAAACCAAACCTTGCTTTTCCCAGATATAAAATGACCAGCCGACATTAGCACTTAGGGAACTGGAAAATTTACGGGGTAGAATTTACTGAGATTTCCTGTGGCAAATGGGAGCTGGGCTGATCCACATACGAAGGAATGATAAGACGTTGCAATGGTGCTAAAGCCACTGTTAGCTGAGCAAATGAAGGACGCAAGTTTGGATCACTGGAAAAAAAACATGTACAAGATAATTTAGCATTTTGTGTCTTGAAGGAAATAAACAAAATTATAAAAGAATATAACAGGTGCATGTCACTCACGTTTGCCAACATTGCCATATTATTCTTGCTACAATAGGATCAAGTTCCTTTGGAATCTCGAGACGTTTATTCTGGAAGCCAACAGCTCCCACCACTTGCATAGGGTTCATCCCGCTCCAAGGTAATCTTAAGGTAGCAAGTTCCCATAGAATGACACCAAAACTATAGATGTCACACCTGTCAAGTGACCAAAATGTTAAGCCGATGATAGCATAGAACTCAGCAAGTACAAAACCTGCTGTAAAATAGATGCAGGTTGCAAAGCTTTGCCATCTATGAGCTCATTTCTTTTTTGGAGAAGGATATATGAGATCACTTCCTTTCTATGTGACCAATAATTCCATCCTATGAAACCAAGAAGAATTCCAGAAGAAAGCAAATTGTTCATTCAGGAAACCATGTTTAGTTCAAAATATTATGATAGCGTTAAAAGAGTTCAGCAAACAATTACGCCTTCGTTAGGTTCTACAAACCAAGAATTCTATCCTGGATGAGCCCTTTTTTTCTGATCAGGAATGACCCCATTTGGAATATATATGAAATAATTTTAAAGCTGGTACAATTTGTACCGATAGAGTTTTGTCTAGGACTGCTAGCGGTTTATGTTGTGTTCACACTATTTTTTGTTTTGCATAGTATTGTGTTATTGCCCTTCTACTTATTTGCTGTCTCTTACGATGTTGATGCTGATATTATTTTTCTGGTTTCTTTTATTGTTACGGATCTATTCCTCAGTTCTTTTCTGATATTATTTCCTCCTCTGTTGAGCCGAGGGTCCCCCGGAAACAACCTCTCTACCCTTTCGGGGTAGGGGTAAGGCCTACGTACACTCTACCCTCCCAAGACCCTATTAGTGGGATTTTACTGGGTTGTGTTGTTGTGCTGCAGTGATGAAAAGAGTTCATTTTCCATATTTGCAGAGATGATGCGGCAGTCCAGCTCCATGGGCATTAATACTATTCCAAAACTCAATTTTCAGCCAAGTAGGAATAGTATTTAATGAAAAACTTTCCCCTTTTTTGGGTCGTATCCAATGTACTATAGGTCGTTAGATTGTTCCACATTGACAGAGTGAAAGGGATGTGTTTCTTTTATGGTCTTGGGAATCCTCATCCTTGAACTTGCTTTGGGCTTGTGTTACCTAAGGTCCATTTCTTTACGTGCTATCATATACTGTACATGCTCAAGATATACCGCCCTGGGCATGTGACGAGGTATTAGATTGTCTTACATTAGTCGAGGCAATGAGTTGTTCTCTCCTTTTATGGTCTCAGGCAATCCTCACTAATGAGCTACCTTTTGGGGCTTGTGCTTGTGTTGAGCCCAAAATCTATTTTCTTTACAAAGCTTACAAGCAGTAACAACAAGACGAACGCTGACAAGCATGCTAAACATGAAGATTGACATAAAAACACAAGGCTCCAATTTGTAAAAGAAATAGAACTACAAGAATATCTAGCACAGGCTATGAGCGAGAACATGGAGTTAGTAGAGTAATTCTTAACTCACTTCTCATTTGAAGGTTCATTGCGAAGAACTTCTGGCGCCATCCACTCAGGCTATGGAATGAAAAAACACTAGGTTAGAAAATAAGAAAGTGAAGAAATAAGATAATTAGTATCCAAACTTAATGGTAAGGGTAACACATGTAAACAATTGAAGATATATTGTTCTCACCGTTCCAGCTGTTGATTTGGATGACAAAAATGTGTTGTGCTTCAAGCGAGACAAGCCAAAATCACATACCTGCATTTCAAGATTCAGTCACATCCCTCCAGAGACATCCCATAAATTAAGAAATAGGTCAGAGAAGATTCAGAGTTACTACAACCACAACCAAGTAAACTCCCCTTCAAAATGAAATAATCACATTAGTGCATTAGTTTCTTTTCATTTTTCTGACCTAAATTGTAGAACTGAAAAAGAAAAGAAAGAGGGGCTATAGCTGTTTGCTCAAAGATTAACGCAGTTTGTAAGCATTTCACTGAAGCAATGCAGGTTTACAACCAGCTCAACAAAACAAAAAAGATCAATTTTTTTTTGATAACCAAAACTTCCTTCGGGGCCAGCTGGCACACAATTCAAAACTCGACGGATAATAATACCCGACTGTTTAGTCCACCGCGGGGTTCAAACTCGTGACGTGCGCTTATCCACACATCATGCATTGCGCCCTTACTATTGAACTAAACACCAAGGCAAAAATAATAAATTTTGCTCGCTCACCAATGACATAAGTTCATGCAAGGTAGAAAGAAGGAAGATACAAACATTTGAAAGCAAATTACCTTAACAGTCCAGTTCTTATCAACCAAGAGATTAGGTGACTTCAGATCACGGTGAACAATCGTAGGGTTGCTTGTATGTAAGCAATCCATGCCCTTTGCCTGCACAAGAGGAACCTCTAAGATCTCAACATAAGCAAAAGAAATGCTGATCAATTGGTCCAAAGCACCAAGCCATATTGATCAAGTAAAGATGCTGCTGGATCATACCACATCAAGAGCCATTTTGATTCTTCTCCTTTCATCAATTTGACAATGAGGACGATGAATTATCCGATATAAGCTACCTCTGAAAAGCATATTTTTTAGATGATTAATTCCTCTTTCACAAGAAAATTTTCAAAAAGCACTAACTGCTTGCCAAAATTAGATATTATTTGATGACTAATCAATGTTTGGCTGAAAGAGACTTTAAACTTAGCACTTGTAGAACCACATATCAAACACAAATCACGAAAGAATATATCATTCATCTTTGTAGTTTTCATGTCATACTAGAGAGGGCTGTCAAAAAATACATCACATGGAAACAATTATACGGTGAGATAAACAAAGGTTTATTCTGAATAAAAATTAATCCAAATGGTAAACCTGCTTTTCATTGATTTACCATCCACAAAATGCTAATAAAGACACCTAAAAGAAAATTCATGTTATGGCTTTGTGGACATGAGACTTAGGCGGTAAGCCTCGCTTATTTCAATTTAATGAAGATCTGGATCATTCAATTCTCGGCTCATTAAGTGTATTGCACCTAAAAGAAAATTCATGTTATGGCTTAGTGGACATGAGAGTTAGGCAGTAAGCCTCGCTTATTTCAATTTAATGAATATCTGGATCATTCAATTCTCGGCTCATTAAGTGTATTGCCCCCCCCCCCCCCCCCTTACAAACACTTACTAGGTCTAAATAGGTTTGATTCATTCAAAGCTACTACATAGTTTAAAATCATTAAGATGTTGTTCATTCAAAAATTCATCGGAAAGTGATGTTTTATGTGTAGTAAAGAATTTGCATCGAGTGCTTCGACTTGCGCCATATATTTTCAACAAAAGTACACCAAAGGAGAGACGTCCATGTAGCATAGCATTCGATAAGTTGATTGTGATAATAGCCAAAAACTTACTAATTATGGCAAAATTTGAAGGAAAAAGGGAAGGCGAATCAAAATACAAACATACCGTGGCAGGAACTCAGTGATAATAGAAAGGTGGGGTGGCCGAGTTATAGCACCCATAAAACGAACAACATTTGGATGTCGTAACCTACGCATGATACGCACCTGCCAGTAAATACCATTACGTTAATTAATGATGCATTTCAACAAGAAGAATGTTAAGCAGCAAACAAAAGAAAAAGGAGAAGTGCAAACATTAAGTCTGAGGAATCTCTTCAAAAGTACAGTTAAATTTAACAGAACTATGAGAAGATAAAAAAACATTGATTAGCATCTAACCTAAAAAATCAGACTTAGGATTCTCATCAAACTTACCAAAATGATGAAACCTACAAACTAAAGCTGAAACAAGAAAGGAAAATACACAAGCTTATTCTTAATGAAAAATATTTATGCTTACTCCTTTTTAGGCATAAGAGACAATGAAGATGCTCAATGAAACAATTTTCACATCTAAATAGAATGGTTACAGTCTTTGGATAAAGAGAATGGAGGAAATTATCCTCAAAGTACTTCATTCCAATTTATAGGACACTCTTTTTTTTTTTTTTTTGGTACTTTACAAAATCTCTGACACCACTCCCTTAATAGTATTATTCTAAACAATTTTCGAGAATTCAAATTCTTTTATCTACTCAAATTTTAAACTTTGATTTGATGTTTTCTCTGTCAAACTAACTTTTCAACCACAATTCTAACATTTTCTTTGTATTTCTACTATTTTTGGCATAACAAAATTTTAGTTTTCATGAGAGCATCCCCCAGCCAGATTCAATCTCAAGGTCAATAAAGCCAACTCATTCAAACGATTATGAAATGTTCTGCGAGTCAGACCATTTGAGAGTCTTGCATGACTTCTGAAAGTTAGTGACAGGATAAAACTGAAAATGATTGAGAGAATCGATTACGACTACAATAACAACAACAAAAAACGAGTGGGGTCTGGGGAGGGCAGTGTGTACGCAGACCTTACCCCTACCTTAAGGATAGAGAGGTTGTTTCCAATAGACCCCGGCTCAAGGAAAGAGAAAGAAAGCAGTAACAACAAGCAATACCAACAACAAGATAACAAGAAAACAAGCAGTAACAATAACAAGATAATAAGAGAAAAAGCAGTATCAACAACAAGATAATAAGAAAACATGTAGTAATTTTCATATATCAGAGCACAAAGGCTGTGCAAAAGCAATATATGGAAATAGTTGTAATCGACTTAGAATCTATCTACATGTTTCCATATATTGCTTTCGCACAGCCTTTGTGCTCTGATATAGGAAAATTTTTACCATTCTCAAAATAACAAAAAAGGAAAAAAAGAATTGACTACGACTGTTAGAGATTCATGTTGGTACTAATATAACATATAAGTCATATTAACATCTTAAACTCTGTCTTCGGACAGATTTATGTTCACACTAATATAACTTGTAGCCAAACAATTCAAGACTCTTGAAAACAAACAAAGGGTAATACAGCTACAACGGACTCCAACAAAAAGAACACGATAATGTTATTAAAGAGGTTATGCCAGCGTACTCCCGTAAATGCAAACATAACAGAGCTACTTAATCTTCCCTGTGGTTAACCAGGTTTGTAGATTCATCCTAAAAGGACAAGGTAGGCAGGTAATATTATTTCCCTTTCTATGGAAGCATTTATGTTATATTAACAAGAAGGTCTGAGTGTACCTCGATGGGGAGGGGGGAAAAACTCAACAAGAACATGTTTATAGTGCTCTTTTGATTAAACTTCAATGCAGGCATCAAATAGTACATAAGTATAACAGTGCAGAGTCCAGACCTCTCTCTTAAACTCGGCCAAAGCTGCACCTGAGAAATCCTGATCGAGGAACTTCTTTACAGCAACCTCCTATTTTAAATAGATTCACAAGCAAAAGAATTCAATGATCAATAAACTCAAGCAATTACATAAATACCAAAGCTATTTCAATAAGGTACATCAATACCAAAGCTTCCGCTTTATTGATAGCAAAAAGTTTGGTACTACAAAAACTAGATATTATTCCAAGGGGGCTGATGATGACAACACTTAGCAGCCGAAAGTGAGGGCACCATTAGAACATTGGAATGTGAGGCAAGCTATAGAGGAAATATAAAAAAGAACACGCTGACAACTCAGAACTTGAAGCCACTTGTAGTAACATGGCTAGTAACAATTTATGAATAGGAAGATAAAACAAAATGCTCCTAGGAATATTTTAAATAAAATCACTTACAGTGCCATTCCAATCTGCATGGTAAACCTCCCCATATGAACCTGAAAATGAGACCAGAAAGCTTCAGTATGAAGAAGACATACTAAGAGTAAAACCACAATTTTACCTACTAGCATTCTGACTACTACCATCCATTTTTGTGGATATCATGCAGCATGTTTTTAAAATTAAATAAGTAAGAGCAGAATATCTGAATTATGACTGCTTCCAGAGAAATATCCCAATAGAAAATCTAGATGTATAAACAAATAATTAAGTGGATAAAGCATGATTGCCTCCCTTTAGATGGAGATGGAAAGTATGTTGAGGCCATTTGCTTTTCACCTTTATTAACCAAGCAACTGAGTATCTCCAACAAAATACTAAACCTAAACTAAGTAATTTACAGACATCCACTCTATTCACTCCTCCATGACAAACATTAGATAGAAATTTCCAAAATGTTTCACATTTATTATTCATTTCTCGATCCAATATATGGAAGGAAATGGAGTGCAGAGGTAAAAATGTATATGGTAAATTAAATGTTTTTATTGGCCCCGCACAAACACACTGAAGTATAAATCTTAATGAAACTTCAGGCTGAGACGTAGTTGATGTATAAATATAAATAAATGAGGTTTTACTGCATTTGCACAATATCATCCAGCATTATCATTGCAAGATATTTCAGTCAGGGCAAACAAAGGCTTACCAAGACCAATCCTCTCGCCAATGACAAGATCTTCCCATGGAATTTCGCAATCACCAACATCGTCAAATACAGGATCAACCTGATTTCGACCTACATCGCCTGAAGAAGTTGGATATTCTGGCTCCTTCAATTTTATATTTGTTCCTATTGACTGAGCTTGCAAATTTCTTATGTGGTCACTTTCCAGGATAATAGCTTGTCCGTGTGCCTGTGTCCTATTTAACTCATCAGTCTGCAAAATGTGCCCCTCCCATTGACTTGTTTCTCTATTGTCGTTTTGACTGTCCTGAACAGACAACCTTCTAAACTCAAGTTCAGCTGATAATTTGGAACTGTTATCCTGGGTGGAAGTAACCCCTTCATTTCCTCTATAGGCAGGATGTGAGTTTCCATGTAACCTGGAGGTATCAGGGGAAGATTTCTGTGGTATGTTTGAGCTGGTAGATGCTATTGATGATGTATTATAGCCACTAGATCCACAGTTCTTCTTTGGAAAAAGTGCCTCAGAATCAGAATCGTTTTTCCAGGGGACCTCATTGTGTGCATACCGATTTTTCCACATCATAGGGGCAGGAGGTCGTCCAGTGACCAAAGTATTTTTCGGCTGTTGCAATTCACTGACTTTGTTTCTTGCAGGGTTTTTCTGCATCACTGTATTGCCAGAGCCTCTTACTTGAAACGGATTAAGATCAGCAAAAAGATTCTTTGGGTCCTCCGGGTTATTCTGATCGTAAGGAACCACATTTACATTCAGCCTCAAGCCATCGCCAGCAGCATTGGGTCCACGGCCCCCTTTGTACAAAGAAGTTCCAATTGCTAATGGCGAAGTCCAATCGACCTGATTTGAAGAAGATGGTCTTTTAATGATTGCTGAAGAACCAGGGGTGGAGCTACCACCTGCATCTGAGATTGAATGAGCTGATTCTATCTTCTCAGGCTTAGACCTATTAGAGAAATCATCTCCTAATCCAGAAATTTGACCAGATAACAAGTTCGGCCTCGGGTAAGAAACTCCAGAATCATTATTGGACGGAAAACTTGGAATCTTGTTCAATTTTGGACCATATGATTTAAAAGAAGCATCCTTTGCACTCAGAACATCAGCTGGTATAAGTGTGCCAGGTGCTCCCATGAGATCAACCAAAAACTCGCTGAAGGCAAAGAATTGATTTAGAGGCTGAAAATGTAGAGAGATATGCGACAAAAGCAATTGATCATAATTGTTGCAATACATGCATGTGTATGCAATTATGCAATTGAAGCAACTAAAGCTTCGGGTAGTGAGAGTAACAATTTGAAGCTGCAGATGAAGAAAGATCATGTGTCTCATGGGATTGCATAGATGACTATAGCTCGGAACACTTAGCGCAAATGATTTTAGATACAGTCTAAGATAGATCAGATGATATTCATGAAAAGCAAACTCAATATGCAAGCACGTGAAGACAACTACTCCATTTATTAGGGACAGATTGTCCATGCTTATTTTGTTGTCCTACAATAACGTATCATGTTATAGAAGAAGCTTTTAACGTACTTGACTTAGTTTGACACAAATGTTAGAAGTGCGAGTTGTTCAGCC
>NW_017670322.1:135477-188435 GCF_001879085.1 Nicotiana attenuata
GGGGATGTAAATATACGTTTTAGACTTCATGCTTAGAGGAGAAGTTGCAGTGAGAAGAGTAAACATTGTCCTACATGATTTACTACATTATAGAAAATGCATTAAATCTATACTTAAAAATTACCGTTTTGGGACGAAATAGAAAGGAAACAAATAGTGGGACGGAGGAGTAACATTAGAAACCATATGACTTTATGTGGAACCTTTACTACTTATATCAAAATATGATTCTTCTCTATTGTGTACTTCCAGCTAAAAAATATTATTTGGTGACAACAAATGGTTAACAAATACACATTCTCATCTCTCCTTGTAATAATCATAAAAATCAGATGTTGCCATTCATTTAGGACAAGGAGTATTTGAAAAGTTCAAATTATTAATTAGGAGTTCAGACTAGAAGAAGCACTACTCAGTATTTTCTTCCTTCTCTCTAGCTACAGAAAGAAACTTTGGCAACCATGAAGGGAATTGGTCAATATTTTGAGACGTAAAGCTCCAGTATTGAGAATTTAACAACATAAGGTAAACAAATTTTCACAAAGATAATATTCTACCCTGATATAAATTCAAATACATTGGGAGGGTTCACCCATATTACGTAAATAGCACAACACAGTGAAAAACAAATTTTGACAAAAAGTAGTGTTAACAACTCCACAAAAATACACGGAAAGAGGAGATTGAGACCTGCCAACTTTACAAATATTAAGACAAAAATGCTTTAAGAAACTTAAATTAAAGGCATAGAAATAAAAGTTCCAAAAAATAGTTAGTCAAATACCAATGGATTACATAATATTGAGAAACAGTTTATGTAAAACATAAAAAGGACCCATAAGTACTTTTAAATTTCACGAATGTTAAGAAATGAACCTTGGTCTAACTCAATCACAAAAGCTAGCTCATAATGTGAAGATTGACCAAGACTATGCAAGGACAAAACTCGTTTACGCAAATAATATGAGACTCTCTCGCAACAACTTCGACAGCAAAAAGAATTGTAAACAGAATCAACCATGGTCAAACATGCACAATACTTTCTGCAACATGTCAAATTAGGATATAATTGTTCCCTCCTACTTAGATTTAAGAAAAGATATGGAACTTCGCAATTCACCTATCATTTGGTAACTTTACAATGTTGACAGCATCGTCTTCGACGCCAGTATAGTGACTCCCTTTAACAAGTCTACAGGGTATTCCAACATGGTCAGCTAGTACCTGTCTCCAGTAAAACAATAGCAATGATGACGATACAAATCTTAATAGATAAAAGAGCAATCACTCAAATGCTACAAGAGCATAACGTCAACAAACTTGAATATTAAAGTTCCCCCTATTTCAGACTTATATCTGATTAAAGTCATAAGAATTGCCCACACCCGTCCCAAATAGTACCTTTACAAAGTTCAATGAGACAAAATCCAGCTGAATGAGGTCACAAGTACAGAAGACTATGGGCATGGTTTGAGTTGCAATTGTACTGGTTAAAATAAAGGTAACAAAAGCTTTGTAGATCAATGATGCAAAGTAAATTCGGGAGATAAGGCCCATCTCTAGGTAGATTTACAACGCTCTTAAAAAGGCATAACATTTAATTATGATAATCACCTTAAAAAGCAATGCACGGTGACGTGAAAGCCCAACTTTTAGGGATCCAATTGGCAGCACACTGGTGTGAAGTGATGTCCTCAACTCGTTGCTTATTTCCATCCATTTGGCCAATATGATATTTGCATCCTTTACTGGCCCACCTAAATGCTCTGTTACAAGTTCCGAAAGCCTCAGTACTAACAGATTAATCTCACTGGCAGGGCAGTCCAATGTAATACAATGTGCAATCTGCATCAACTCTTCCAAGGAGGGGTCAATTCTCCGATTAATTATTACACCTTCAAAGTCAGAACTCCCAGGAATTGATTCAAGTTCAGTAAGAGATGGCATTTTCCCACGACTTGCTGGATCTGTGAAGAGAGTATATACATCATAGAAACCATCAACAACTTTCTCCTCATAGTCCAGCACACCATAATCCTGATACGAGGGTAAAGTAAGTGAGATAATAGTAGAAACCAGATTATGAGAACCAAACTGAAAACCATCTTCAATAGAGAACATATCCCAAGAACTAGCAAAGTACACGAATTATTAAGCTTTTGGAGTGGAGGCAGAAAAAAGAAAAACATCATCGATAAAGTATCGTGAGGAACAGAACCTATTCAAACCTTCAAGGTTAAGCATACGACAGATAACAAATAAAATCCTATAAGAAACTCATGTGTCTTTCAAATTAAAAATAGCATGACAGTTTTGCTTGACAACCCATAATGTCAACTATTAATCTAAATCTTGGTCTTCCATGAGCATCCAAATCATGTACTGCTCTTTCTTAAGTTTCTAAACTTTGTATACAGGGATTTTCTCTGTTACATCAATATTTATTAACTTCACTTAAAAAAAGGCTACCCTTCTTCACAACTCACATTAGTTATTTAATCTAATCTTTTCTGAAAGTTACATTGTTTGCAAAGTTTACAGCTCAAAACGTTGTACTACCATGACACTGCAAAAGGGCATAGAAAAGGCAAATATGGGATTCTCTCATTTGACTTCAACTAATAAGACCATCAGCTAAATTAGCAAATGCGAAAATAATGGAAGCAAATTCAATAACAATGAGAACTCAAAGTTTACCCAATACTGCCTCGATAATAAGTCCGCAGCGGCATCCTCCCTATCACGTGCCAAGTCAGCAGCGGTTCGCCCTCCCCCGAGTATTTGACCGTTGCTTGAGTTAACATCGCACGGGAAAGCATCCTGAGCCTGCGAGGATGACACACTCAACGCTAGGGCAAGCTGCACCTGGTACTCTTCCTCCGAAGTATAATAATCCTGCTGCCGATTGATCGTCGAAATATTCCCTCCTCCGCCACCAGCACTAGTCGGAGCAGCGGCCGTCGTGGAGGCACTCGACGCCGTGGAAGGAGCCGACGGTGATTGAGCAACAGAACTCGAATTCCGGTGATCGGTAGCACATGACGCCGATGACGACGGTGATACCGCCGCCGGCGAAGATGAGGAAACCGCCGAGGAAGTAGATTGAGCGTCGTTGGATCGATTTTGATGGTGAAGCTTCTTGAAAATGTGTTTCATCGTTCGCTGAGTTTCTCTCTCTATATCATACGGTACTTTTCCTTTATCTCTCTATATTTGTATATATGTATGTACAACTACTGTTAGTCTTCACACTCTCTTTCTCTCTCTATAAAGTCCACCTTCCTATTGACTGTAAAAAGACAAAGGCATGGAGAGAGAAGGGGAGGAGGGAAACTTAAGGGGGTGGATATGGGGCTACCTAAAAAGGGCATGGAGTTGAGTGAATTTACAGCAAACGACATCAGCGATTTAACACGGTCTTTTTACTGAAATTTCGTTTTTGCCCCACAAGTAACGGAAATGGAACATTTTGCCCTAGTACAACTACTTATTTCCTAAAGTCAGTTTATGTACAATACTACAAGACAAGCATGAAGCATGTCGATACACAAGGGTAGATTACGTCACAATCCCAAATAAATTGAGATTAATTATATGAATTTTCACGGACTATATATCACCGTTTAAATTCATCTCAAGTCAATTTACAACTATAAAAAATACAAGATTTTATATTTTCTACTAGTATAAAAATCTCTAATAGGACAGTGATCACGCCAAACTGTGCCTTATAAAAAGGACAAAGCGGTCGCTGCAAATATTCCAGTTAACAAGTCCGGAGTCGAATTCCACAGGGAATTAACCTATCAATCACAGCTATTGGACTCACATGAATTCTCGTAATCAATCTTCAAAAATGTTTAAGTAATAAATTGGATGTTTACTAACTAATAACATTACGTAACAAAAATGCAAATAATAAGAACTAACTACGAACGGGTTATAGACAAGAATTGGAATGATCTAAGGTTCGGATTTCCCCTATTGTCAGAATCCTTTCCGCTACGTTCGCTATAACTTTGCCTAAGTCTTCTCTATCGATCATGAGCACTGTGACTGTCGTAACTCTCTCCCGAGTAATTACAACAATATATTAGACATATTCTCCCGAATTACGCTAGCTAGCGTTAAGTACAGCTCACTTAGATCGCACCCAAGGTTTCGTTATCCCTAATCCCACCTTTAAACCCTTCATATTGATCCCTCATATACATTAGGAGTGGTGTTGTTCAACAACTACCTAAATATGCACTCTCTCCCGAGTAATACATATTAAATAGGCACAGTCGATTGAGGACCCTTCAATCAACATCAATCACAATATAGTTGAACAAATAGAGAAAATACTATGGCAAATCTATATTAACATAACAAGAAAATCATCCTCCAATAGGTTCCATCAAAACCCTAGATTAGAAGTTTAGCTATGCATGATTGTTTTTCATAATCTCAACAATAGAATTCATCATCAATGATAAAAACTAGAGGAAGAAAGATAAAAACTCGTTGCCGAATCTTCCGTCTTGCTTCTTGCCTGTTCTTGCCTTTCCAATTCTTCTAAAAACCAAGATACCCTCTTTTTGGGCAAGCTGGGCTTCATATAGGTCAAGGAGAGTCGCATCTAAACTTACAAATTTACCCCTGAAATAAAAATCCTCGGAGAGACGTGCTCGGCTGCGGATCAACCGCGGATGGACCGCGCATATTGCTCCTTATTCTGCCTGACAAGCGCGGGCAGTGCGCGGCCGCGGATCGACCGCGCACCTGGAGGAGATTTCTGCCTTCATTTTTCTTTCTTCTTTTGCGCGCTCTCACCTCCGGTTAGCCTTCATTGCTCCATATTAACTCCAAAACACTCTTTAATGTCCTCATAGCCCGGAATTGCTCCTACAAAGCATAAACTTCTTAATTAGGGCAACTTGTTATAGTTTAACATTCAATTATCAATAAAGTGCAGGTAAGTTAGAGCGTCAATGGTAGCTAAACTACATAATTATCGCCTACTATCAACACCGGACACTCAAACCATTGCTCGTCCCCGAGCAATCAAACCACACTCTACAGAGGTCTAACTTCACTAAGCGACCTCTTAAACTCGTCATACCAAGAATATTTCACATAGATTGAGCACAGCAGTGTAACATCTTCACCTCAAGAGTTGACTCCCACGGGCCACGCAATATTCCTAACTTACTCACTTACTCTAACGCAGAGGTCAAGACTTACCTTTCCTTCATGAATCAAGTGCCTGCTCACTACAAAAGAGACTCATTCCATAATCAAGTAAAATTAATGCACAATGAGGAACTTTAAAATAGACAGAATTCACTCACCATCGGAAACGATATTCTTGTGCCACAAAAGATACTCCATAGGCTTGCCCGTAGTGTACCACTCTACTAATAGAGCCCATTCAGTCGAGGATCAAGTAGGACTTTATTTGGTTGTAATGTAGGCTATGGGACGGGTAGGATACATTTGGATATAAGAGTGACTACACCTCCCTAAGCACTTTAATACATATACTTTAACATTCAAGCCCATGTTTATGTCAAACCAAAACTCCACCTTCACATCAATGTATATTACCCCCATATTTCTTTGAGCACAATTACATCAAGAGTCACCACTTATCAAGGAATTTTTTTTCACAACAATACACCCATTTTTTCTTTTCTTTCTTTTCTTTTTCTTTTCCAATTCAAGTGGCTCTTATTTATTCAAAACCGTGCACCCTTCTCCTTATTTCCTTAGTTCCACTCAAAAGCCAAACCAACCACCCCACACTTTAACTTTTACAAAGTTCATAATAATTCAAGTGCTCATGAAAGGTTAAAAGGTTCAAATAGATAGTTAATTCAAACAAAGGGGTAAGACTTGTAATGTGGTTGCCAAAGAAACAGGATTACAGGATCAAAGGGGTTAACTACGATACATAATAATTAAGCGGGTAAAATATATATATATGGCTCAACAAAGAAACGCATATATCACTTCCAAGACTGAACACAACTACTATTTCGCTTTGCAAATACACGGGGCAAGTTCTAGGCATCAAATGCAGTGCACATAGTACAATAATCCTCACACACACATGGCACATGAGTCACTCCAGATTGGATCATCAAAACACTCTCGTCAGGGTACTTAAGCCAAATTAAGAACATAAAATTTAAGGCACTCTAACAAGAATAAACAATTGAGCCTAAGTGTCACACTAAAGTACTCGCTATACTCAAGGCATAACAACGTTAAAAGATCCTATTCCCATATCAGTACATAGGAGTTCCTAACTACAAATTAAAACTAACTACACTCGGTTCAAATGAAACTACAAAAGAAAAACCAAGGGGGAATTGATACACTACCTACAAAAGAAAATATTTTCTTCTCTCTTTTTTTTCTTTCGACTTAGACCCTCAAGAAACCCGTTGAGTGATATCCACCGTCGGGACAAGTCAAAAATTTGAAATTTTCACATATTTAGAAAAACTAACCAAAGACTAAAATCAAACTAACCAGAGACTAAAATCAAGTTACATTCCTATATATATACAACATAAATACAACATATCCCCCACCCACACTTAAAACGGTGGCATGTACCCACGTCACACAAAATAAAGAAATGCGAGGTAAAGGAAACTTCACTGGTACATCAATCTTGATCGGAGACAGTGCCTTGGTCGAGATGACACGCCCTCCCCACCGCACGCATCCAAGCCATGATCTTCTTTTCCGATTTTGCATTTTGGGTGGCCAGTGCATCAACTCGAGCCCCCAAATCCATGACAGAAGTGCGCAACCCTACCATTTCATGCTATAAGGTTGTCATCCTCATATTTAATCTTACCACAGATGTTCCTTCGGCCTTTGCAACTTGCTCATGTGTGGGTGACTCAGCCCCAACTTCATCCTGCCTTTCATCTCCCTCCTCTGGTGCATCAGAATCATCACTATTAGCACCTCCAGGTACCACAGGGTCCGTCCCAATGGTCACTTTATCCGCCTGGAACTTTGTTTCTTTCTTCACTCTTCCATCCATGCTCAAGTTCTCCGGTACTCGTGCTGCCCGACATAACCTAGTGACCAGAGAAGGAAAGAAGAACCCATGCCTCCTCACTGGACAACGGATGAACATCTCGTCATGAATAACCTTGGCCACATCATAATCGTGGCCATTCATGAAGCACCAGATCAATACAGCTCTGGGACCATTCACTTCAGTGGTGTTGGAGGAAGGTAGCAAGCGGCTATTGATGATATACAACCAACACTTCCCTTCAAAAGTGAGTGACGCCGAATGAAACTTCTTCCCTGGTATAATCCACACTACTTCCTTGTTGGGCACACATATTGTGCCAAAGAACAAACTCCACGTGGTGTATTGTCTGCCATGGGTGACATAGTAGTCCTCCGCATCAGGGTCCTCCCCGAACATTCGCAACCGGTAAGCTCTCTGAATGGCCTCTATGGATGTGTCCACATTTTTCTTTCGCATCGTGCAAACATCGTTCACATTCCGGAATGTTCGCATAAAACTCCCTCACAACCATCAAATTAGCTTCGTCCGGTTCTTCAAAGAAAATATCCAGCCTGCACCTAACCAATTCACGGTACATATTGGGACAGTCATTTTAGAGGGACCCCATATCAATTCCCCTCTCCGATACGGGTTTCTTGGATGCCTTTATATCAAAACGTTCCTGAGCCGCGCTGGATACGAACTTGGTACTATCATACTGGCGAACATTAGCCGAAGCTCGTGGCCTGGATGATCCAGCGTGACCATTGGAGGAAGCATCGGTGGTTCTTCGTTTCTTGGAGGGCGTCATACTACCTAAAACAAATATCACCATCAGCAAAAAAACAAGAGACGTGAACCAAGGGCGGTTACTCAGACTTCACTCGTACAATTGGTCACAAATTACATTCAAGACTCACCGTGGAATTTAAACAAACACTTGATGTGCACAATTCACCCGAACTCCCAAATAACAATTTGATAGCCCCAATTCAACCACAGATATACCAATGTCAACTTAACCCGTCAAAGATAAAATTTGACTACTACCCCGACATACCCACTAGTGTAACTAGAGCACAATACTAGAAGAAATCTACTACAAAAATAAGAAGAAAACTACTACATAACTAAGAAATTCAAATAACCCAACAAAAATTTAAACAAAAGCCCTTACCTGATGGACTAGTGAGTTTATTGTGTGAGGAGAAGAAATTAGAAGAGAGAAGAGGATAGAGTGGGGGTTCGATTTGGTGGGGGCAGAAGGGTTGGGGTTCTTTTAGTTCTAGGTTTTTTTGTTTGTTTTGATTTGTAAGAGAAGAGGGGGGGGGGGTAGGAGCGGGTAGTTTGGGTTAAGTGAAAAGGGGTAGAGGATAAGAAAAAAATGGGGGGGGGGGGGGTTATTAGTAATGAGAAAAAAAAAGAAAAAAAAATTATCTCTAACTAAACCTAAATACGGTGCCTAATGCGCGGTCGGTCCGCTGTCAATGCGCGACCGCGCACGTGGGGCAGTAGGGGTCACGAAGTGCGCGACCCAAGCGCGGTCAGTGCACAGTCGCGGATGTTGCAAATTTCTGTTCAGTTTTTTTTCATATAATATATCAATTTATGTATACACATTACAATGGGTTGCCTCCCATGAAGCGCCTGGTTAAACGTCGTGGCACGACGCAAGTTATCGCACTTAAGGCTCGCTCAACATTGGTGGCTCGAGCAAATGAGTCACCGACACCACTTTCGCTTCATCCATGCCCACATAATGCTTTAACCTGTGCCCATTGACTTTGAACATGCGCGAGTCATTTTCTGCAGCAATCTCTACGGCACCAATGGGGTGAATTTCAACCACACGAAATGACCCTGACCATCTTGACTTTAATTTACCCGAAAATAACCTCAGTCTTGATTTGTATAGCAATACCTTATCTCCGGGTTTAAAACTCCGCTCAATAATATTTTTATCATGTATCATCTTCATTCTCTCCTTGTAGAATCTTGTGCTCTCAAAAGCGTGATATCGAAACTCATCTAGCTCATGCAGCTCCATGACTCTACTTGCTCCTGCAGCTTCAATATCGAGATTCAACTGCCTCAACGCCCACAAAGCTCTATGCTCCAACACCACCGGTAAGTGACTTATGGCGATATGCCGATTGGAGTTTTGAAAGCGGTTCGATAAGCCCAAAGTGCATTATCTAACTTTCTCGCCCAATCCGTTCTAGTAGCATTCACAGTCTTAGTCAACACACTCTTTATCTCTCTGTTCGAAACTTCCACTTGCCCACTCGCTTGTGGATGATATGGGGTGGCCACCTACTGCCGTACATCATACTTCTCTAACAACTTCGCGAAGGCTCGATTACAAAAGTGAGTGCCTCCGTCACTGATTATTGCCCTTGGAGTGCAAATCGGGTGAATATGTTCTTTCTCAAAAACCCAATTACTCCTTTTGCATCATTTGTAGGGAGCGCTGTAGCCTCCACCCATTTGGACACGTAGTCCACAGCGATGAGTATGTACTTGTTGCCGTATGAGCTGACGAAAGGCCCCATGAAATCGATTCCCCATACATCAAACACTTCTACCTCCTGAATTGGGTTCATAGGCATCTCATGTCGGCGGGAAATATTCCCGGTTCGTTGGCATTCATCACAACCCTTTATCCATAAATGTGCATCTTTGAACAATGTTGGCCAGTAGAAGCCCGACTCCAAGACATCCGCAATTGTCCTTACTCCCCCGAAATGCCCACCATATGGTGACGCGTGACATGCCTGCAAAATAGAAGACTGGTCTATCTCGGGGATACATCTCCAGATCATGTTATCAATACAAATCCTGAACAGATAAGGCTCATCCCAATAATACATGCGACAATCACAAAAGAACTTTTTCTTTTGGACGGAGGAAAGGTCATAAGGAACAATACAGCTCGCCAGGTAGTTTACAATGTCTGCATACCATGGTGCCTCCTCAAGACTCGTGGATAATATTTGTTCATCTAGGAAAGTTTCCAGAATCTCTTCTACCTCAACCTTCTTCTCAGCTCCTTCCAGCCAAGACAAATGATCAGCTACTTGGTTCTCCGTTCCCTTTCGGTCACGGATTTCCAAATCAAATTCTTGCAGCAGTAGCACCCATTGATTCAGGAACGGTTTTGACTCCTTCTTCTCGATTAAGTACCTGAGAGCAACATGGTCAGTATAAATAATTACCTTCGAGCCTATCAGGTATGACCTGAATTTGTCAAATGCGAACACCACTGCTAGCATCTCCTTCTCGGTCACAGTGTAATTTAGTTGGGCTCCACCCAGCGTTCTACTTGCATAGTATATTAGATGCATGACTTTATCTTTTTTGCTGCCCAAGAACTGCTCCCACAGCATAGTCACTCGCATCACACATCATCTCAAATGGTTGCTCCTAGTCGGGGGCAACTATGATAGGTGTTGTTACCAGTCTCTTTTCAATTCCTCAAACTCTACCCTGTAGTCACCAGAAAACACAATAGGGTGATCTTTTTCAAGCAATTTACACAAGGGGTTAGCAATTTTGGAAAAATCTTTTATGAATCGCCTATAGAAACCGGTGTGCTCGAGGAAGCTTCTTATTGCTTTAACGGATGTGGGTGGTGGAAGCTTTTCGATCACATCAACCTTTGCACGATCCACCTCAATACCTTTACTCGACATTAGGTGCCCCAAGACTATACCTTCCTGTACCATGAAATGACACTTTTCCCAGTTGAGTACCAGATTAGTCTCGATACACCTTTTCAATACTCTTCTCAAGTTCACAAGGCAATCCTCGAATGAGTTCCCCACCACTGAGAAGTCATCCATGAAAACCTCCATTATTTCCTCTACCATATCTGTGAAAATGGCCATCATGCACCTTTGGAATGTGGCGGGTACGTTGCATAGGCGAAACGACATTCTCCAAAAGGCATAGATACCATAAGGGCAAGTGAACGACATTTTCTCTCTATCCTTCAGGGAAATAAAAATCTGATTATACCCCGAGTACCCATCCAGAAAGCAAAAGTAAGACCTCCCTGCCAATCTATCTAGCATCTGATCAATGAATGGCAGTGGGAAATGGTCCTTCCGGGTAGCCAAGTTCAACCTGTGATCCATACAGAATCTCCAACCTGTGACTGTTCGTGTAGAGATCAATTCATTCTTCTCATTTTTCACTACCGTCATACCTCCCTTTTTTGGCACACACTGAACTAGGCTAACCCAGTTGCTGTCAGAGATGGGGAATATGATTCCCGTATCTAACCACTTAATCACTTCTTTCTTCACCACTTCTTTTATGTTGGGGTTCAGCCTTCTTTGATGTTCTCTGGAAGGTTTTTGCCCATCTTTCAGTAAAATCTTATGCATACAGAAGGCCGGGCTGATACCTTTAATGTCTGCAATGGTCCAACCAATTGCAGTCTTGCACTCCATCAATACCAGCAAAAGTTGTTCTGCCTGCACATCTAACAAACTAGATGAGATAATAACATGTAAAGTTGAGTTAGGTCACAAGAAAGCATACCTGAGATGAGGTGGTAGGGGCTTCAATTCCAACTTTGGTGGCTATTCTATCAACGGCTTAGCTGGAGGAGTTTTCCTTTCTTCTAAGTGCAAAGGCTCAAATTCAAGCTCCCTTCTCCAAAAACCTTGGCCTTCAAGAGCAAGTACCCACTCCGCCAAGTCCTCACCGTTTGTTTCAACTAAGTTCATGAGACATGCTACTAGAGGGTCTTTGATGTTCAATGTCTCATCTTCCTCCTCCAAAATTACATCCACGACTTCTATTAGAGAGCAGTTAGCAAATTCGTTTGGTCGTCGTATATATTTCTGCATGTTGAATGTTATTTCCTCATTATTTAATCTCATTTTGAGCTCTCCCGTTTCACAGTCAATTAAAACTCTCCCAGTGGCCAAGAATGGTCTTCCCAAAATTATGAGAATTTTCTCGTCAACCCGACAGTCAGGAATGACAAAATCTGCTGAGAACACTAACTTCCCTACCTGTACTAATACATCATCGAGAATCCCAAAGGGCCTCTTCACTGTCCGGTCAGCCAGCTGTAGTAACATGGACGTGGGTATAGCTCTTCCAATGCCCAACCTTTTGTAGATAGCCAGGGGCATCAGCTTTATGCTTGCCCCCAAATCATACAGTGCTTTAGCAAACGCATAGTTGCCTATTGTGCATGGGATTGTGAAACTCCCTGGGTCAGACAACTTCTCAGCTATGGGTCTCGTCACAACAACACTGCAAGTCTGAGTCAGTGTAACCATGGCCAAGTCTTGAAAGACGAACTTGCGGGACATCAAGTCCTTCATCATTTTCGCATAACCAGGCATCTCCTTTAAAGCGTCAATGAATGGAATGTTTACTTGAATTTGCTTCAACATCTCCAAAAATTTCTTGTACTGCTCATCTTTCTGATACTTGGCCAATCTCTATGGGAATGGTCTCGTTTCTTCCCTGTGATTTGATTTTTTTTGTTGCTCAAGCGCTGCTTCTACTATCGATTCCTGTGCTACCTCAGTGTCGTTCACAACCTCTTTTTCTTTGCTGGCATTCTCTTGTGCTTGCTATACCGTCACCTCAGTTAACCCTGCCGAATCATCTATCTCAATGGGTACTGGAACTAGTGTCTTAGTAGGTCTGCTTTCATGAGCAAGTTCTTGCTCCAGATCTAGGTCTCTACCATTCCGTAAACTCACTGCCATAAGCTGTTTCGGGCCCTGCTCTTTTGGATTGATTTTTGTGTCAGCAGGTAACATTCTTGGGGACGATTATTTAAATCCATCAAAATCTGTCCTAATTGAATTTTAGTATTCTTCATCATTGATTCATGTTAGTCTACTCTTCAGTTATTTTTCCAGTGGACCCAATCAATTGCTGCATCATTCCCTCAAGTTTAGCAAACCCATCTTCGTGTCTCACAATCTGTTGTTGTTGAGGTTGTTGATAAGCTTTGCTGCTGATTTTGCTGGTTGTTACCATGTTGCCTTTGGTAAGGCACCACTTGACCCTGTGGTCGCATAGCCCCAAGATTGTTGCTGTTGTTATACTGCTGCTGAGCTGGTCTATATTGTTGATTCTGCTGACCCCAATTCTGACCACCTTGCCTCTGTCCCCCGTAGTTTTCTATATAGTTCATATTTTCCTAATATTGATGGTTATCACCTCCAGCACTCCACGAGCAAATATATGGTTGATTAATGCATGATGTACGTAAGCCCCCATTAGTTGCATCAACTATGTGTACCTGCTGCTTCTGGCCTGATTCATCAACCTTTTTGGTGAGGATACTCATTTGTGTCACTAAAGTGGCCATATTTTCAACTATGGAGTTATTCGGGTCTAAAGACACTGAGTGAACTGCAGGAGTGATTGGAGCATTTCTTATCGTCCATCCTGAGTTTTGGGCCATCTTTTCAAGTAGGATATTGCTTTCTCTGAATGTTTTGCTAAAACATGCTCCACCTGCTGAAGCATCAACATTGGCCTTCAAGCTATCTGCCAAACCCATGTAGAACCTCTGCCACAACATCTACTCCGGAATACCATAATGTGGACACGTAACCAGCAGACCCTTGAACCTCTCCCACGTTTCTTGTAATGTCTCTGTTGGTTTATGTCTGAAGCTCAATATCTCATCAATTTGTTGGGCAGTCTTATTTGGTGGGTAGAATTTGTTCACAAATTGCTTGACTAATTCCTCCCAAGTAGTGATGGAGTTTATGGGGAGTGAATTAAGCCAAGTTTGAGCCGCTCCCGTCATTGAGAATGGAAACAACAACAACCGTATTGCTTCCGGTGTCATATTATGTTGCCTTTGCGTGGCACAGATCGACAGGAAATTCTTCAGATGCTGCTGAGGATCTTCAACGTATGACCCTAAGAACAGTCCCTTGTTCTGCAACAAATGTAGCATGTTATTTGTGATTTGGAATGATTCTGCTTGTATCTGAGGGACTGCAATTGTGGTTGCTAAGTTGTCGGCGGTGGGTTGTGCCCAATCGTACAATGTTGCTTCTGGAACAAGCGGCACCACACCCTGATTGTTCGGGTCCTTTCCATTATTTCTGTTGTTTACTTCGTCTCCCATATCTGGTTCGATTTGTTCTGTTGTGTAGGAGTCTCTACACTGCATCCATCACGAAAGCCCAAATAAGAAAAACAATCCCTCCCAGCCATCCGCTGGGTCTTCGAAATATAAAACCACCCTACTAAGAACATAATCCGTCGAACCTCGCTACTCAATCCGTGGCATTCCCGGCATAGCCGACATCGCCTCCTTAGCGCAATAGCTCAGAATGACACAATTGAGACAATCAGTCCATACCCAATATCACATCCAAAATCTAACGTACCAAGCAGCAAAAGATCCCATCGGGTCTCCAAACCCCGATAGTCACTAAATCGTGCCGATACACACGACCCACAACCACAACATAGCCTGAATATGATAACTCCCAGTCTCCAACTCCATATAGCACATGAATCACCATATCCGATTCCAATTCCACCGTCCGAGTACACAACACACCTCTAATACCCAATCATTCCCATGAGAGATACTCTTATGATCCTTCTGTGCCACCAAGCAAAACATCAGCAGTCGATCCAACAAGAAAGTGTCGCTATACTAATGAAGTACCATCAACTTATTACATTACCTTTTTCTGAAACATATACCCTCGTCAAATCACCCCAATTAGCAATACCATTTCCTTAATCATCTGAAGATCATTCCCCAAATCATCTGAAGCCCATTTCTCTAATTATATGAAACTGCTCGCGCTGCCTAAGAATTTTATGACCTTCCGAGCCACAAACAACTATGTACTCAACCAACCAAGAACTTTCCATTGATCTCATTCAGAAGAAAATCACTACACATTCCTTGGTTCTTACACTCCCAGAAAATGCGCATCTCTAACCGCAGTAGGAATCATCAAGAACTCTCCGTCTCTCTTTTTGACAAAACCAAAGCTGACATGACTGAATCCTTCTAACTCAACAAAGCTACGCAGGCCACCAAAACCTAAGAGCATTGCCGTGAAACACTAGTAGATGCTCATGACTAGTGACACCCTGGTTAGGGCTGTGTTTGGGTTATACTTCCGCATTGTTATGATATTATCTGCTACTTAGTATTATTAAATCATGTTTTAGATTGTTCTTTTGTTGTTTAGCTGTTTAACTTCGAATTGGGAATAGTTGGCTGGCTTTGTCTTCACGAGAGGCACCATTACGACCGGGTCCGGGTTTAGGGTCGTGACAAAAATATTTTAGAACTTTAAATTAAATTAATAAATTTTCATATTAGTAAATATATTTTTTTACAATAATATCAAAGGTAACATATTGAAAATATGTGTCTAAGTAACATCTTATTTATTTAAGTTACTTCTTACTGATATAAATAATAATATTACTATGTGAAGTTAAAGGCTTTATCATTTAAGAATGTTATACTATAAATAACGAGGATGAGAAAAATGGCAACACTAATTTTTTTCCGCATATGTGTGTGTATATATACTAATAAAAAAGTATAAGTCCTCTTATTAATATTTGTCTTTAGGCCACTACTTTTATGGAGTCGCCCTTGCTTAAAATCCATGTGTTTCTAATCTATCTATCTATCTATCTATCTATATTTATTTAAAAGGAAAGAATCATCCTTAAAATTCTGGCGAGTGTTGCATGCATAAAATGCCATGGGGCATCTTTAGGAATAATTAGTTATTTTAGGTAAAATTAGTTTCTCTTTTTAAACAAACCTTAGCATAGCAAATCTCGGATTTTTGCAAAACTGAAAATAAAATCCACCAATTTATACTACAGAATATCCACATATTATAAAATAAATTTTTTTTACTTTTATTTTGTATAGATACCAATCAGAAAATTAGTCTTTGGTCTGAAAAGTCTTTTGAAAAATTAAAGGAATTAGCAAAAGATTTCACAAAGCACATTATCACAAAGACAAGCAAAAAGAAAAAATTTCAGCCCAATGTCACGCCCCAAACCTAGGGAGGCGTGGCTGGCACCCGGTGCCATAGTGGCACGAGCGAACCACTCTATAACTCATTCATTCCTTTTATAACTATCATGGGCTAACATGGCCACAACTCGTAATGTACAATTGTAAGTGAAAAAAAAAATATTGTACCACTAAACTATTTTTCTTAAAACATGAATACACACGGGCCGTCAAGGCCTCTAACCTACTGTACAAACTGAACCTCTGTCTACAAAGCCTCTAAGATCAACTGACATCATATGGGACAGGGTACCGGCATTCCCATAAGTTTGTAGCAAAACTCTGATACAATGATTCATAGACTCGGCTGCACTCCGAATGAGGTGGAGTCTTACCGATCCTTCGCTAAATGTCAATCTCGTCTACTATGAGAGCTCGTCAATCAGATTATCTATACCTGCAGGCATGAATGCAGCGTGTCACGACCCGGATTTCCCACCCTGGGGAGTCGTGATGGCGCCTACTCGTAGAAGCTAGGCAAGCCACGAAATATAGAAATGCTTAACTTTTTCATTCTCATCCTTTTTGACAACTTGAGTTAACAGGTAATCAACATATTAAAATTTTACGATAAACAGAAATAAGCGGAAGACGTAAGCAACTAAAAATAACCAAGCCAGTATTACAGTGCCAATTTACTCCTCTACCCAGAATCTGGTGTCACAATATTCACGGACGGACTAAGATTACTACAACAAATGTCTGAAGGAAATACAATCTGTCTCGAAATCTAATGAAAACAGAGTACATAGTGAGATAGAAGAGAACGCCGGGCCTGTGGACGCCTACAGGACTACCTCGGGATCTCTGGATGGACTGAAGGCTGGCTCCCCAAGTGCTACTGTCCAAATGCTGCTCCAGTATCTTCACATAGTGCAGAGTGTAGCATCAGCACAATCGACCCCATATGCTGGTGATGATAGGCTATAATTGCATATTTTAGTCGCTTATTACACTCTAATTTACTGCACTTTAGTTGAGTTTGCACTTTAATCGCTAGTGTTTTGCACTAACGGTGTGTTTTATGCCTTGTATGAGTGATTTCGAGCTATATAGATGTTATGGAATAAATTCAAGTGATTTGGAGGTTTGAAGTCTGAGTAAAAGCCCAAAGAATTAAGCCGGGATTGTATTCGGGGGTCAAATTTGATAATTAAGTACGAACGAAGACTTGAGGAGGCATGTTGCGCACTGTCTAGTAAAATAGACATAACTTTTTGCTCAGAACTCCATTTGGACTTCACAATATATGGTTGGAAAGCTAACTCAAAGGGCTGTAACTTTCATGTTTTACGTTTTTCCAAATTCTAAACGGAACAGGGTGTAACCGCGGTAGGACCGCGGCAGAACACTGCTGCAGATTCTGAAGGCCACTCTGGCCGCGATCCTGGCGTAACCGCGGTAGGACTGCGGCAGGACGCGTAAAATTGAGGGACCAAAGTGCAAAACATGGGATTTTAAGCCCTAAACCCTATATAAAACGAAGGAAGCTGGCCAAGAAAAGGGGAGAATGATTTTTGGAAGTGAAAAACATCAGAAGGAAGGGCAAGAGGCAAGGAGGATCATTGGGCATCAATCTTTAATCTTCTTCTTTGTTCTTTTACCTTTGAATATGAATTCTTTTGTGATTTTTGTTATTTTCATGAGTAGCTAACTTTTCTAATCTAAGGTTTTGGTGAAACCCGTTGGGGATGAATTGGTTGTTATAAGTAATATAGATTTGAATTAGTTTAATCTCTATTTGTTCAACTATGTTTTGATTGTGGTTAATTGAAAGGATCATCAATTAGCCGTTCCTATTTATTATGTATCTGCTTGAGAGAGAGTGCATATTTAGGTAGTTGTTTGAACAACATCACTCCCGGAGTATAGGCGAGAGTCATAACCGAGGGTTTAGAGGTTGGATTAGAGATAACGATACCTCGGGTGCGATCTAAGTGAACTGTAATGTGAATCTAGCTAGCGTAGCTTGAGAGAGTGCGTCTAGTAAATTATCATAATTGCTTGAGAGATTTATAATAGCTGGAGAGTTCATGATTGATAGAGGCAACTATGTCAACGCTATAAGAAACATACAACCAAGGAAATCAACAACGGGGGAAACCATTACCTTAGACCTTTATTCTAATTGTTTACAATTCAAGCATAGTTAGTTTTCAGCTGTTTATTTATTTTCAATCTTGTCTTCTTGGTGATATTAAACAGATACAGCTAAGCCTTAGTTCTCTGTGGGATTCGACTCTGGACTTTTAGACCGGATTATTTTTGCAGCAACCGCTTATCCTTTTTAGGACTAGAGTTGGGCGTGATCAGCTGGTAAGTGCCTGGCCTAACCCCGGCGAGGTAGTGACGAGGCTAGGACCAGACCCCAGATAAACCTGTGCAGTTATATAATATACAGCGAAAAATAAACAATTTAAATGGGAGGGGATACACGCAACGGGAAAGAATGTCAAATCCAGCAGGAATTTAAAAGAAATATGAGAGAACAACTGAGAATCTACAACATAACAATAATAACACTGTTGCGGCGCGCAACCCGATCCCTTATCATTTAACACTGTTGCGGCGTGCAACCCGATCCAATATAATATTGTTGCGGCGTGCAACCCGATCCATGTTTATTATTGTTTCGGCGTGCAACCCGATCCATATTTATAATATTATTGCGGCGTGCAACCCGATCCATATTTATAATATTGTTGCGGCGTGCAACTCGATCCATATATTCATATACCTTTGGCAACAACCATGCCAAGAGTCCCAGCAAGGGATCAACAATAAGCTACACTATCCCGGCAAGGGATCAACAATAAACTACACTATCCCGGCAAGGGATCGACAATAAACTACACTATCACGGCAAGGGAGAATCAGCTATAACCAATCTTAACTCAACCTCTATTCATCTCAGCTAACACCAATGTTCACATCACGAGTAATTCCCACGAGAACAAACTTAATTCTCGCTCAATATCGAGAATCATCAATTAAAGCATCCGTAGTATCATATAAGAACACAACAATATCAATTTAAGACTCACGGTCATGCTCGACATCAACGTATAGATACTCGTTACCATGCTTATACGTTGTACTCAACAAGAAGCAAATAGCAAATAGGACTCAACTCCTAATCCCTCAAGCTAAGGTTAGACCGAACACTTACCTCGAACTTCCACGGCCAACTCAATCCTCAAACACCGCCTTTCCTTTCGAATTCGGCTCCAAATCAATTGTATCTATACATAATCGACTTAATAACATCAATATATGCTAAAAAATCCAATCCCAATACTTAATTATAGCTTTCCAACTTCTTCCCAAAAGTCAAAAATTGACCCCGAGCCCGCTTGGTCAAAACACGAGGTTCGGACCAAAACCCGATCACCCATTCACCCACGAGCCCAAATATATAATTAGTTCCAAAATTTGACCCCAAAACGAGGTCTAAATCATAAATATAAAAAAGTCCTAACTCTACCCAAATCCCTAATTTTCTACCCTTAATCACATGATTTAAGCCTAGAAATCTGATGTTTGTTAATGGAAATTGAAGAAAATGAGTCTAAGATTACATACCTATGAATTGGTGGTGAAATCTCCTTTCAAAAATCGCCCAATTTGGAGTTGAAAAGAAGAAGTTATGAATTTTTAGTGAAATCCCGCAGTGGTTACTGTTCTGGTCTTTTAAAATAACTGGGCGAATTTACTCATCGCGAACGAGTTAGGCCTGTTAGGCCTTCGCGTTCGCGTAAGTGGACTCGCGTTCGCGGAGGGTATAGCACCCCTCCCCCTGCCCAGGCTATTAGCCTTCGCGTTCGCGTGGCCAGGACCGCGTTCGCGAAGGGAAGACCCCCCCACGCCTCGCGTTCGCGACCTGGATTACGCGTTCGCGTAGAAGGAATTTCCTTCAGCAAAAATTAACACATCGCGTTTGCGAGGGCCCTCCCGCGAACGCGAAGAAGGAAAAATCAGAATTCCAACAGCTGAAAACGTGCAACTTTTTAATAGTATAAAACCTTCCGAAACACATCCGAAACTCACCCGAGCCATCGGGGCTTCTAGCCAAACATACGTACTAACTCAAAAACACCATATGAAATTATCCGTGCGATCAAATCGCCAAATTAACATCATTAACATCGAATTAAACCTCAAAATCATTGAATTACATCAAATTTTGCAATTTAGGTCCGAATCACGTCAAACGGATTCCGCTTCTTACCAAACTTCACAGAATTATCTTAAACCACATATAAGACCTGTACCGGGCCCCCGAACAAAAATACGGGCCCGATACCAACATGTTCTAATCAAATTTCATTTCCAAATCCTTTAAACAATTTCAGAAAATAATTTTCTTTAAAAATTCATTTCTCGAGCTTGGGACCTTGAAATTCGATTCCGGGCATACACCCAAGTCCCATATTTTCTTACGGACCCTCCGGGACCGTCACATCACGGGTCCGGATCCGTTTACCCAAAACGTTGACCGAAGTCAAATTAATTCATTTTATAATCAAAGTTTCAATATTTCACAGATTTTTCACATAACATCTTTCTGGCTACACGTCCGGACTGCGCACGCAAATCAAGGTGAAGATAAAAGAGGTTTTTAAGGCCTCGGAACACAGAATTCATTTTAAATACAAGTAAGGTCATCACACAGCGTCCCCAACAAAAGGACGTCAGTACGAATAATGTACTGAGTATGTAAGGTAGAACTGAAACATAACAATAAGTCAACATTAATTGAGGACATATAAGAATCAACCTGAATCTCTGAAGTGCTACCGTATAGGCATACTTATTATACTTACATATATATATATAATGCTTCTATTTGAAACCATTTCTATTATCCATGTCGTATGATGCATGACTATCCAACTGATCAGTGGCAACTGCCCGACCGGCCGTCGCACGCTGGTAAATGTATGACTGCCCAACCGGTGGTAAATAATGATACATAACTGCCCAACCGGTGGTAACTGTCCGACCGGCCGTATCCCGGTGGTAAATGCATGTCTGCCCAACCGGCCGTAGCACGATAATAAATGAAGATGCATGACTGCACAACCGACCGTCGCACGATGGTAAATATGTAACTGCCACTTCAGAAAGGAAAGGCACTGTTCAGTGTTTTCATGACCTCTCTGTCCACACAGATGTCGTTGAGGTGTCATTTGAGATAAAATAAGCCTAGTAAAATCATTTGCTTAACCACGAGACAAAACAGGAAAAGATACAAGAGTTTGGGAAAACAAAATTCTTAAATGATGACTCAAATTAATAAAATTACTTATTAGTGAAGTCATTTTTGCATAGCACTGGTGCTACTATTGTCCACACAATCACTGTGTACTAACTCTTAACTCATAATACAGGAAGTAGTACCATTATTTCCAAAGTGAGCAATTAACAAGTTAATTATCTTTAACTTCTTACGGATATAAATGACTAAATACAAGGTCTTAACTTTAGATAAAAGAGGGAAAGGATTAAAAAAAAAAAAAGGAATGACTGAATGCGTAATTAGCCATTTTGTTTGAATATCGTTGCTTGCATCATGCCAATAGATGGAAGGATTAGCCTTAACATACCTTAATTGCTCATACGAGCTCGTAGAAGGCCGTAGATAACGAATCAAACTTGAATAAAGAATTATCCTCAAAGTGAGAACGTTGCTGCCAACTCTTCCTTATATCGATGTAACTTATTCTCAAAATCAAAGTATGATAAAAGAATAAACTCCTAGCTAAAAGTGTTGCTATATTCGTTGGTACAAAAGAAAAGGTTCAGAAAGACATAAAGTTGCTTAGCAAATATATACACAAACGTGAAGCTATCTTTTTCACGGAGTAACTTCATCCAAAACCATATATCAGGTGTAAACACTCTTTTTGTGATCTGCAAAGATAGCACATTGAAGTAGGCGGTGTATGATTAAGTAAAGAATAGTTTAATAATATACTATGGCATACATATCTATTATGGGAACAAGTCCACGTGAACCTACCTTGAAAGATTTAAAAAAAATTACTAATCATTTTGTCTTCATCCCAACATAGAACTTTGGAAATATTCAATTACTAATAAATCATGGAATTTTATAAAGTTAAAACATACACTAATATTTTACAGAGACGTGAAGATTATGGCATTGGTAAAAAAATAATATCCAATTCTAATATTTTCCATTCAAATATCAGAGTATAAATTTTAGTACGCTTAATTCTTAAAATGATAAAAAGATAATCTTCTTTTTTTTGTGAAAAAATAATAATTTCTATCTTTACAATAAAGAAAATCTCATAAACTTTCTCATATTATGTATATAACTTAAAGCATATTCGGAAGTAGTAATATTAATGACTATATAAAATCCTATATTTCAAATCATTAATTTAATATTCACTAGGTCATAAAGTTGTGGTCATGATTCCCGAAATACACACACGGACACAGAGACACAATTGCTATGTGACATAATATCTTAACAAGTCAATTCAAACAGTTTAGTTTACAAAGGGTTATTTGATATTTATGTGCAAAGATCTATTTGTTTTTCCTATTACCTTAGTGACAATACTACACACATTCGTACATTATATTTGCTTACTTCTCCATTTCTCTAAGAGGCGTAAAGGCATTCTACGAAGATAGAATAAGTATTAATATATATATATATATATATATAACGATATTAAAGTTGTTAAATTTATCGGGTGTAACACCCAAATTATCACAACACATAAAAAAGAGAACCAAAAAATAAAATAGCAATGCCACTGAAAACAAATAGAATTGATTCTTCAAGATTAACTTATACATTATATTTTAAAGAAAGTAGTCTTTTAAAGAAACGACAACGAGGAACGCCATTCCTATGCCTATTTTCCCTAAAAATATCAATCCTTCAAATTCAGCTCTTCAATCCCACGATCTCTCACCATGTTTTCAACTCCTCGCCTACGAATTCTTCTGTGTTGGATTCCAGTCCTACAAATTTGGCTCTTCAATCCCACTATCTCTCCCACGACTTCATCTCCTCACCTACGATTTCTTCTGCCCTGGATTATCAATACCATTATTTCACAGTTTTGTCAAATTAATTTTCTACTTTTACAGTATATAGTTCTATTTTTCTCCCTTGTGTACATATGATAGCAACTCTGGACTACAAGAGGTGATTGATATTATTTTTATTTCATGAACAATCTTTATTCCAGTTGAGATTGTATTGATAATTTTTGTGAAGTTTGTTGATGACGTTTGTTATATAAAAGAACCCTATATCTATGGCAACTATTGTTTACAAATCTTGGGGTTTACCACAGATTCTTGCTCATGTGCCATCGTTGCCTTTCACATAATTTTTTGGAGAATCATCAGCAACAAGTCAATTGTTTCAGATGATCTATTGCCTTATATGTGTTCTGATAAGCATTTTGTTGGAGTTTCTAATTTTCTACTACATTTAACTCCACAATACATTATTGAACCAAAAGTAATATAGATTGTACTTTAAAATTGGACACATCTCATTGGTTGCTGCTGAATCGCAACCCTTCAACTTACCATTTAGGGCTACACGTGTCTGTTATTTATGTTTGTTGGACATCTGGCTTCCACTTCCCCTTTTCTTTCTTCAGTCTATGTTTTTTCTATTTCTCTGCATTTCTCTTTATCACTTACATTTTCATATCTTCTCTACTGATTATTTTCTCTGCAACATGTTTTTTGCCCTAGATTGGTCCGCGCCTGTGTATTACACCTCCAAGATTTTGGTAACTTTGGTCACTATTAGTTGGGGTTTTCACGGTCTTGCATTAATGTTATTGATAATCACAATTTGGTGTGTTATATCAATATGTTAGTTTATAAATTCTTTTAAATGTAATTTCTTCGTAGATTTTTTACATACACTTTAGTAATTATACTTGATTTAAACATGCATTATCTCTTTGATGAATTTTGTCTTTGTTATACCTAAATACTGCAGCATTAAACTGTGGTATGCAAAATCTAAGGTGGCAAAATTGACTGAAATTCTGAAATGGATATACATCCCGATTTTGATGATATTCCGGAGTCATTTTATTTGGAGTATTTTATTGTTTTGGTCATTTTTTGGTTGTAGCATGAAAATCTCTTGGAACAACTAAGAGACGACTCTCCCGGAAGAAAGTTCATTTATCTTAGTTGAAGATTCGGGAACCACTATTCAAGATTAACGTCACCATTCTATCTATTATCGTCTTCACACCCTATAAATGCAAGGTATGATTATTAATAGTACTTGTTATTGATATCTTTTTGCTTTGTTGTCAAGTTGAGCAGGACCAAGACAGAATACTTGGACTGTAAGTTCAATGGCGAGACTCAAGGAGGAGAAGGGAAGGTGAGGTTAGACTCGCAGGTCATCCCTAGTAGAGGAGTTTTTAAGTACCTTGGGTCTATTATTCAGGGAGTGGGGAGATTGATGAAGATTTCAAACATTACATTGGGGCGGGATGGATGAAATGGAGACTCGCTTTCGGTATTTTGTGTGACAAGAAGGTGCCAGCGAAACTTAAGGATAAGTTCTACAGAGTGGTGGTCAGACCAACGATGTTGTATGGGCTGAATGTTGGTCAGTCAAGATCGCTCATGTCTAGAAGATGAAGGTAGAATAAATGAGGATGTTGAGATGGATGTGCGGGCACACCAGGTTAGATAGGATCAGAAATGAGGTTATTCGCGACAAGGTGGGTGTGGCCCCTATTGAGGACAAGATGCGGGAAGCACGACTTAGGTGGTTTGGTGATGTGAGGAGAAGGAATACAGATGCCCCAGTGAGGAGGTGTGAGAGCTTGACATTGGAGGTCCTACGGAGAGGTAGATGTAGGCCAAAGAAGAGTTGGGGAAAGGAGATTAGGCAAGACATGGCACAACTTCAGCTGACCGAGGACATGACTCTTGATAGCAAGTTATGGAGGTCGAGGATTAGGGTAGTAGTGTCGCGCCCCCTTTTTCCTCGCGGAGTTCGGGTTTCGACATTCCTTTGGGACAACTCATTTCCTTTTGGAAATTGGGTATGGAATTTGAAGAGTCGGCACCTAACGGATTTAAGGTGCGTTAGGGCACCTAAAGCAAATAACTCATAAACCGATTTGCATTACCAGAGATTGGGTAAGGGCTCGAAATAACCTTGAGGGGAAGGTGTTAGGCACCCCTCGAGGTCCACAAGGTGGGTCCCGGCCAAACTCGAATTAGGTGAATTAGTCTTATAAGCAAACAAAATAATTTAGACAAATAGATATTACGTTTAAAACAAGGGGTAAAAGGGGTCCTAGGTTTTTTAGCCTATAGGATCACTTTTGTGCAATACTTGGTAATCCTCCCCAAGTTGGGGTGCTACACATAACATTAGCGCACAAGTCATCATATCCTTTACTGCCCATTTACCCTCCCCTTAATGGTTATATAAGCGGTTCTAATTAAACGTACTCTATGCGTGCATTACCCGTCCCTTACTTATGGTCCTGGAGGTGTTTAGGACTTCTAGTTAATTTAGGACTTCTAGTTAAGGTGGATCTAGACTCTCCTATAGTGCTTAAAAGGAGAAAATCTAAGCGACAAGCAAAACAAATAGGACTGTCAGATAAAGGAACAATTAAAGGCTCACATTTACCTCCACAAATAAGCAGGCAATTGCGCGTCTCAAACAACAGTATTTCAGACACTTTAAAAGTCCTATAGCAGGATATCTAGGTGAGAACAAAGCAGAACATATGCATTGTTTTTTTTATTAAAGCGAGGCAGTGTCACGACCCGGATTTCCCACCCTCGAGGGTCGTGATGGCGCCTACTAATAGGAGCTAGGCAAGCCAACTTAATTAGCAATTTTATTAAACACCTGTTCCTTTTTAACAATTAATGGTATTAAATAAAGGCGACGGAATTAAAATCATTAGCGGAAGACTTAAATTTATATAACTGAATAAAATTCAGAAATTCCATCATACGTCTCTACCCCGGGACTGGAGTCACATACTCACGAACATCTAAGGAGTACTACATACAAAGTCTGAAAGAACATAATCTGTTTATCTCGTACAATGAGATGACAGTCAAATATAAAGATAGAAGGGAGACACCGGGCCTGCGGATGCCTACAAGCTACCTCGGGTCTCGCTCGGGCTTGGGACCTCGGAATTTGATTCCGGGCATACACCCAAGTCCTATATTTTCCTACGGACCTTCTGGGACCGTCAAATTACGGGTCCGGGTCCGTTTGCCCAAAAAGTTGACCGAAGTCAAACTTAATCAACTAAATACCGAGATTTAACAATTTTTCTCACAATTTCATATTTAAACTTTTTTGGCTACGCGTCCGGACTGCGCACACAACTCGAGGCAACCCCAAATGAGGTTTCCAGGGCCTCAGAAGTACAGAGGGAGTAGGAATACAGGTGAGGACCCTTTGGGTCGTCACAGGCAGAAGATACCTAATTAGTTTGCCTACTGATTTTAGGACTTGCTGAATCTAGGCAGTTCACAAACAGTTAAACAAAGCACAATTTTATAATTTCAAGATTTTAGTTGTCCTACAGGTTTGCCTAGTCGTGGATCAGAGATGTCCTATAAACATGATATCTAATCGTTAATCAGACCCACAATAAACCAGTAAACAATTTTATGCAGGCAGTTTAGTTCATTAGGTCCTATAGGCATGCTGTCTAGGTGCTAAAAAATAATCACAAACGTTACAGAACTAGTTTTATATATAAGTCTGATATCTAGGTGTTGGGACTGCTTTTATACTTATTTCATATAAGCATGATTGCTACTGAAGAAACTGATTTTTTATACGATTTGACTGCAGGTATGATATCTAGGTGAGTGCAATAAAAGTCCTAGAACATGGTTCTAATGCACATCGGAGAATTTATGAACATGATTGTTAAGGCTAAATTAACAACAACCTAGAGACAGGATTTCTAGTGCGGATGTGAACATGCATAAATAGAAATTTAGAGCAAATAACATGATGAACCTATAAGCATGTTTTCTAATGCACACAACAACCTATAGGCATGTTTTCTAATGCAGGTAGATAATCATAACAGTCCTAAGAGCATGATTTCTACTCGATTTCCCCACAAAATATATATAAAAGTCCCTCCCATTTTACTAATATCCCCAATATCTGATTTACAATAATTGTTATTACGGACCAAAAATGAATGAGTTACAGAAATGAAACTGCTAAACTATAGGGAGCCTGGATAGACCCAAAAGTAAACCTGGAAAACCAGGCCTTCAACCAAGTATGAAGTGCCCCAACGTCTCATAGTATCCAAGAGAGTATCCCGGTGCGTCAAAGTTCCCAAGGGCCTCAGGGACTCCGGGAAATGCTCACACTAAGACTCTTTTTGAAGAGAAACAGTTTTTGTGCAGTGTGGAAGGGCCAACCCCGGTGTGTCAGAGTTCGGAGGAGTCTCGTGGACTCCTAGGCAATGCTCACACTGGAGGGGCAGGATCCTAGATATTCTACGAGTAGGAGTGGAAGATAGTGCTTGAAAGAGTAGAAATGGTTTTAAGAAAACAGTTCAGAAGTAAAACAATTCAGAAGTGAAAACAGCTCAGAAGTGAAAAAAGTTCAGAAGTGAAAACAACTCAGAAGTGAAAACAGTTCAGAAATGAAAACGGTTTAGAAACATTCTGAAAACAAAGGTTTCAGGAGACAAACAGAAACACAATCACAAAGCAAAGATTCATATTGCCCAGATTTAGTTTAGTTTATTAGTTAACACTAGGTGGGCATATAGCATCTTGGAAACAGCTATACAGATAAGGGGTAGCAGGGTTAGGAACATAGAAATCCTTAACCCAGGACACATGAATCTAATCGAAAATAAAAGCATGCTGATTAACACCAAGCAAATTGACATATTATGACAGCCAAATCCCATAACACTCAATGGGACCTAGTGATGCTAATTAGAACCAATAGACAATAAGCACATAAGTTTAAAGAGCCAGATTACATAGCACTGGATATATTAGAAGGATTCATACTGACTTAAAACAGCAGACAGTAATGACATAGAACTTAAATACAGGAGTAGTTATGCTAGTTCATAGAAAGGGCAGGGATTTAGTTACACAGAAGTGGTCATACTAATTGAGGCCAATGGACAATAAATATAAGAGTCTAAATGCCTAAGTAAGCATGCTGGTTTAAGGCAATAAACAGGAAAGGATTGAAGCTTAAACACAGAACTAGACATGCTGATTAAAGCAATAAACAGGAAGAATACAGAGTTAAACACAGAAGTAGACATGCTAATCAAAATATAGAAGAGACATGGATTCAACAGAAGTAAAACAACAGATGAGAGAGCACATAGGTTTAAGATTCATAGTATAATGAACAACATTAGGAGTAGGGGCATACCAGTTAAAGATAGTAAACAGAAGATGAAAGATATGCAGAACTCAATGGCCTAGCCTTGGCTTTCAGCCGGCTAGGCAGTGTAATGAACACAAGTAGCAGAGAGGTTTTGAGAGCAAAATTTTGTGTGTTTTTTTTAGAACTATGTTCGTGTCTTGAATAATCAGTAATGAGAGTATATATAGCACTTAGTGAGGTAAAATAAATAAGGTAAAGAGGAAATCACGGTTCATAAACAAGGGTAATCAAATAAAATCAATCAGCCAATTAGGGAATCAATTCCTATAGAGAAATCCGGAAGAGACCCCTTAAATTGGGGAGGGTCAATTAACGGTACAGAACTAGGGCTCAAATAAGGCAAGAAATCAATCTCATACCATATAGGAGTCAATCAGATCCCCAAACCATACTAATAGTTTAATTAAGGCAAGTATAACTAATCAAGGTCACCAATAAGGAAATAGGTAAAATCACATAAAACACTGATTTCAATAGGAAAATATGATTCGAATCCCTAATAAAAATCAACCAGTATATTGGGTTGACAGAAATAAACAAATAACGGGAAGAAAATTGAAGAAATCAGTGCAATAATAGAACAAGACCTAGGGTTTAAAGAACATACACAAAATTGACCAAACAAGTAAAGGATAATCAGATTAAACACTTGAAAGTTTAAAAAAGAAAACCTTTTGAAGAAACTTGGGATGAAAACCCTAATTTCAGAGAAGCACTGAAATCAGAATAGTATAACAAAAGTATAAGATTTTTGGGAAAAATATCAAATAGCACTTAAAACCTTCCAGATCTACAAGGATCTGGACATACCCAAGTAGTTATAAGACTAGGGTTTTCGAAAATAGTAGAAATGAAAGAAACTCGGTCCAAAACCATAGATTCAAACCAAAATAGGCAAGAAACATGACTCACAAACGAGAAAGGCTAAAGACAGGCCTGTGAGACAGATTTCGACAAAACCCGGTTGAATCTCTTTGAGATTCTCTCATAAATCAATGTAGTCAAACAACCAGAAGATGTAACAGGCCGGCAAGGGCCGGAAAATACACAGAAACCCCATGGACGGGGAGTTTTACAGGTGACGACGGCTAGGTTTTAGGGGGTGTTTGAGAGAGAATGGAGAGCTTAGGGAAAGTGATGACGGCGGAAGAGAGGGGAAATGGGGGGTTAGGGTAAGGGTTAGGATTAAAAATGGTAAGAAATAACGTGGACCGTTGATCTTAGAGCTCAACGGCTACGATTAGGCAAGGTCTTTGGGTCGGGTAGGTGCAGAGTTGGGCTTGGGGGTTTTGGGCTGGTATTTTAAAATATTGGGCTGGTGTAATTTAATTAAAACGGAATTAAAAGGGTTATTTGTTAAATACCCAATTAATTAGTAATAAATAATTTGTAAAAATAATTAGCAGATTATAAAAATGATTTTCATGCATAAAATAATTTAAAATAATTACTCAACATTATAAAAATATATAAAAAGCTATTTTCTGGTGAAATAATGTAATTATGCATATGTATGGGCTATTTTTGCAAAATATGCAATTATAGTCTTAAAAATGCAAATAAGATATTTGAACACTTATATGAGCATAAATGATGAATTTAGATGATTAAATCATCGTAAAGTAATATGAGGGATCATTATTGAATATTTATATAATTAAAAATGCAGAAATAAATTGATTTAAGGCCTTTAAAAATTATAGAAAAATTGTAAAAATACTTGTGTATGTTTGTAAATGCACGTGCAATATTTGAAAGTATGTATACATATTTGAAAATATATGAGGGAAAAATTGGGTATCAACACCCAGCTCCTCTACAAATGAAGCTCAAGTGCCCAACTAGAAACACAAAAGCTCCCATCCTCTTGACAACATAATTACTCCTCTGGATTCAGGAATCCAAACCAGATCAAACGCCAGAAATTCACTTGCCTTCTCAGCATTCCTCTCCCAAATAGAACCCAAAAACATTAAGGAAGCCTTAAAAGATGTAGACTGGATCACAACCATGCAAGATGGGTTGCATCAGTTCGTAAGGAACAACGTATGCCACCTGGTACCTAGACCCTCAGATCGAACCATCATAGGAACCAAGTGGGTATTGAGGAATAAGCTCGATGAACATGGAAACACTACAAGGAACAAGGCAAGTCTAGTTGTCAAGGGCTACACTCAAGAGGAAAGGATTGATTATGATGAGACTTTTGCTCCAGTTGCTCGCATGGAAGCTATCAGAATCCTCATTGCCTATGCATCACATATGGAATTCACTCTGTTCCAAATGGATGTCAAAAGTGCATTTCTGAATGGCTTTCTCAAGGAAGAAGTATATGTAAAGCAGACTCTAGGTTTTGAATGTCATGAACACCCTGAATATGTGTTCAAATTGGACAAGGCATTGTATGGGTTAAAGTAGGCTCCTCGAGCTTAGTATGAAAGGTTGTCAAAATTTCTCCTAGAAAATGGTTTTACGAGAGGAAAAATTGACAACACTTTGTTTCTGAAGANGACATGGCTTAGTCTCATGTAGATAGGGAGGCAGGGCTTAGCCTCATGCGAGATTTGAGACAAGGCTTAGTCTCATGCAAAGAGAAGGCAATGCTTAGCCTTATGCAAATATGGAGGCAAGGCTCAGCCTCATGCAATATTTGAGACAAGGCTTAGTCTCATGCAAAGAGAAGGCAATGCTTAGCCTTATGCAAATGTGGGGGCAGGGCTTAGCCTCATACAAGATTTGAGACAAGGCTTAGTCTCGTGCAAAGAGAAGTCAATGCTTAGCCTTATGCAAATGAGGAGGTAGGGCTTATCCTCATGCAATATTTGAGACAAGGCTTAGTCTCATGCAAAGAGAAGGCAATGCTTAGACTTATGCAAATGTGGAGGCATGGCTTAGCCTCATGCAAGATTTGAGACAAGGCTTAGTCTCATACAAGAGAAGGAAATGCTTAGCCTTATGCAAATGTGGAGGCAAGGCTTAGCCTCATGCAAGATTTGAGACAAGGCTTAGTCTCATGCAAGGAGAAGGCAATGCTTAGCCTTATGCAGATGTGGAGGCAGGGCTTAGCCTCATGCAAGATTTGAGACAAGGCTTAGTCTCATGCAAAGAGAAGGCAGCTTAGCCTTATGCAAATGTGGAGGCAAGGTTTAGCCTCATGCAAGATTTGAGACAAGGCTTAGTATCATGCAAGGAGAAGGCCATGCTTAGCCTTATGCAGTGAACAAGTAGCACATAGGAATAAAATGTATCTTAGCTGGAGATATATTTGTGTCTGGTGGCCCGATTGATAGTGATTTTGCTGCGTGTATATTTGTGGATGCTCCTGTTATTTCCACTGTGCCTGCACCCAAAGAAAAGTCGTGAGTTTTGTAAGGGGAGGTTGGTTCGTGCCTTTGTCTGTTGGCTGTGCTTTGCTCCGTTCTGGAGGCCCTGTTTGAGTTGCCCTGGGTAACACCTGGCTGTCACGGAAATAGAGTTTTCGAAAATATGCACTTATTGATGAAAATAGAGTTATTTTAGAAAACATAGTGAAATATCAAGTAATTTTAGATGAACTAATGACTGTAACACATTTCAGAGACATTGCAGTTTTCTTGTATTAGAATTTTAAGGGTCCTCCTCAAAATTCTGCCCCAGTTTGGTAAATGATCCTTCAACTGTTTTGCGTGCGATGAAACTTATTGAACCTTCTCCGGAATTTTGAGAATCCTTCTCAAAATTTTGCCCCAGTTTTCCTGATGAACCGGTGACTGTGACATGTAATGAGGCAACGCAACATGAGGATAATGATCCGAATGAAGAAGACGAGATACCCGAGGAAGTTGTCAGGGAGGTGGAAAACTTTGAGAATAAGCCTAAGTCAAATCTGGACGAAACCGAAGCAGTAAACTTGGGGAACGCCGAAACCGTCAAAGAGACTCGCATCAGCATTCACTTTTTGCCAACAGAGAAGGAGGAGTACATCCGTTTCCTATGACATGACAGGTTTGAGCACGTCCATAGTGGCTCACAAGTTACCTACCAATCTAATGTGTCCGCCGGTAAAGCAGAAACTCAGAAAGTTCAAACCAGATATGAGCCTGAAAATCAAGGAGGAAGTTACCAAGCAGATCAAAGCCAAGGTTCTCAGAGTGGTTGAATACCCAACTTGGTTAGCCTATGTTGTGCCAGTTCCAAAGAAAGATGGGAAAGTCAGAGTATGTGTTGACTACCGGGATTTAAACAGAGCAAGTCCCAAGGACGATTTTCCGCTGCCAAACATACACATCCTGATCGATAATTGCGCCAAGCATGAACTCCAATCTTTTGTAGATTGCTTCGCGGGTTACCACCAGATTTGGATGGACGAAGAGGACGCAGAGAAAATAGCTTTTATTACGCCCTAGGGGGTATACTACTACAAGATGATGCCATTTGGTCTTAAGAATGTCGGGGCTACCTTCATGACAGCCATGACAACCATATTCCATGATATGATACACAAGGAGATAGAGGTATATGTGGATGACGTCATCATCAAATCCAAGAGGGCCACAGACCACATACCACATAGCGGACTTGAGAAAGTTCTTCAACAGACTAAGGAGGTACAACTTGAAACTAAACCCCGCTAAATGTGAATTCGGGGTTCTGCAGGAAAGTTATTGGGGTTCATTGTCAGCCGTCGAAGGATCGAGCTAGATCCGTCAAAAGTCAAGGCTGTTCAGGAGTTACCGCCACCTAGGAGCAAAAAGGATGTGATGAGCTTCCTAGGGCGTCTCAATTATATCAGTCGCTTCATAGCACAGTCCACAGTCATATGTGAACCCATCTTCAAGATGCTGAGGAAAGATGCCGAAACAAGCTGGATCGAGGACTGTCAGAAAGCTTTTGACAAAATCAAGGAGTACCTGTCCACACCACCGGTCCTGGTCCTACCAGAGCCAGGACGACCTTTGCTGCTCTATCTATCTGTATTGGATGGAGCCTTCAGATGTGTTCTGGGACAACATGACGAGACAGGGAGAAATGAGCAAGCCATATACTACTTGAGTAAGAAGTTCACACCTTACGAAGCACGGTACTCTCTGCTAGAACGTACTTGCTGTGCTTTGACCTGGACGGCCCAAAAGTTGAGGCATTACTTTTGTGCCTATACCACATACCTCATATCCAGGAAGGATCTTTTAACGTATATATTTCAGAAGCCCATGCCGACCGGAAAGTTGGCCAAATGGCAGATACTGTTGAGTGAGTTCGATATCATCTACGTAATTCAAAGGGCGGTCAAAGGACAAGAATTAGCAGACCATCTTGCTGAATCCAGTGGGAGGAGAATACGAACCTTTGAAGACGTATTTTCCTGATGAAGAGGTGTCATTCGTAGGAGAAGACATTACTGAAGCATATGGCGGTTGGAAGATGTTCTTTGACGGAGCTGCAAACTTCAAGGAAGTGGGTATTGGAGCAGTTTTGGTATCAGAAATAGGTCAACATTATCCTGTATCTGCTAAACTCAGATTTCCCTGCGCTAACAACACGGCGGAGTATGAGGCCTGCATACTAGGACTCAACATGGCAGTCGACATGAACATTCAGGAGCTGCTATTAATCGGGGATTCAAATTTGCTTGTGCACCAGGTACAATGAGAGTGGGCCACCAAGAATTCCAAGATATTGCAATATCTACACCATGTGCAGGAATTGAGAAAGAGGTTCACCAAGATAAAGTTTCGGCATGTACCCAGAATTCAGAATGAGTTTGTCGATGCATTGGCCACTTTTTCATCTATGATACAATATCCATATAAGAATTATATTGATCCCATTCCGGTGAGGTTCCATAATCAACTGACTTATTGTGCCCACGTCGAGGAAGAGATAGACGGAAAGCCTTGGTTCCATGACATCAAGGAGTATTTGGCGAAGGGAGAATATGCGGAACATGCAAATCACACCCAGAAATGCACACTCTGGAGATTGTCCAATCACTTCTTCCACAACGGAGGAAATCTGTATAGGAGAACTCCTAATTTAGGATTGCTAAGATATGTCGACGCAAAAGAAGCTTCTAAGCTACTTGAGGAGATACATGCTGGGACCAACGGCCCGCACATGAATGGCTTTGTCTTAGCCAAGAAGATACTCAGGGCCGGTTATTTTTGGATGACCATGGAGACCGATTGTGTACAGTATGTCCGCAAATGCTACCAATGTCAAGTGCATGCCGATATGATAAAAGTGCCACCAAGCGAGCTCAACGCGACAAGCTCGCCTTGGCCATTCGCCGCCTGGGGAATGATGTCATTGGTCTGATTGAGCCCACTGCTTCAAACGGACACAAGTTTATTCTGGTAGCCATTGATTACTTCACAAAATGGGTAGAGGCTGCATCTTACAAAGTTGTAACCAAGAGAGTCGTCGTAGACTTTGTCAAAGACCGTATTGTTTGCCGATTCAGAGTTCCTGAGTCTATTGTTACTGATAATGCCGCCAACCTCAACAATGATCTGATGAAAGCCATATGCGAAACTTTCAAAATCAAGCACAAGAATTCCACAGCCTATAGACCTCAGATGAATGGAGCCGTGGAAGCCGCCAACAAAATCATCAAAAAGATACTAAGGAAGATGGTAGAAAACCACAAACAATGGCACGAGAAGTTACCTTTTGCTCTATTGGGATACTGCACTACAGTCCACACATTAACCGGGGCAACTCCCTACATGCTGGTTTATGGTACCGAGGCCGTCATCCCAGCCGAGGTAGAGATTCCTTCTCTAAGAGTCATACAGGAAGCTGAACTCAGCGATGCATAATGGGTAAGGACCCGCTATGAACAATTGGCCCTTATCGATGGAAAGAGGATGAATGCAGTGTGTCCCGGCCAACTTTATCAGAACAGAATGTCCAGAGCTTTCAATAAAAGGGCCAAACCAAGGCAATTTGCACCAGGTCAGTTGGTGCTGAAGAAGATCTTCCCACATCAAGATGAAGCCAAAGGGAAATTCTCTCCCAACTGGCAAGGTCCTTATATGGTTCACGGGGTGCTGACAGGAGGAGCACTCATACTTGCAGAAATGGACGGAGAAATATGGCTAAAACCGATCAATTCAGACGTAGTCAAGAGATACTATCCTTAGATTATTTACATTTACTCATCTAATGTAATTGAACTACGCTTGACCTGATTCCCGTTTAAGAGGAGATACGTAGGAAGCCTTATGGGTTCGGTCATATCATAATAAAACTTCCATTTCCCCCCAAGATAAAAAACTGGGGCAGAATTTTGAGGAGTACCCTCAAAATTCCTGAGCAAGTCCAGCCAACGCCAACATATGCCAGACAGTCAAAAATTGATTAAGAAACAGGGGCAAAATTTTGAGAAGGATTCTCAAAATTCCGAAGGAGGTTCAACAAGACTCGTTACTCGCAAGCGGCCGAAGGATCATCTATCAACTGGGGCAGAATTTTGAGGAGGACCCTCAAAATTCTTACATAAGAAAGTTGCAATGTCTCTGAAATGTGCTGCAGTCACTGGTTCATCTAAAAATCACTGACATATCAATATGTTTCTAAGTAACTCTATTTTCATCAATAATTGCATATTTTCGAAAACTTTATTTCCGTAACAGTCAGGTGTTACCCAGGGGAGCTCGAAAGGCCTCTAGAACGGAGCAAAGCAAGGCCAGTGGATAGAAGCACGAACCAACCTCCCCCTCACAAAACTTAAAATTTTTCTTTGAACGCAGGTACATCTGACGTAGTAATAGCGTCCGCAAAATATACATGTAACAAGATCACTATCAATCAGCCCATCAGACACCGAATATATTTCCAGCTAAGACATATGCTACTCTTATTTGCTACTCGCTTCTTGCATGGGATTAAGCCCTGTCCCGCATATTTTCATGAGGCTAATCCCTGCCTCCCCTATCTGCATGAGGCTAATCCTTGCCTCTGCATTTGCATGAGGCTAATCCCTGCCTCCCTATCCTGCATGAGGCTAATCCTTGCCTCCCCCTATCTAGCATGAGGCTAATCCTTGCCTCCCCATTTGCATGAGGCTAATCCTTGCCTCCCCATTTTCATGAGCCTAATCCTTGCCTCCATACTTGCATGAGGCTAATCCTTACCTCCCTACTTGCGTGAGGCTAATCCTTACCTCCCTAATTATATGAGGTTAATCCTTGCCTCCCTATCTGCATGAGGTTAATCCTTGCCTCCCTATCTGCATGGGGCTAATCCTTGCCTCCCCATTTGCATGAGGCTAATCCTTGCCTCACCATTTGCATGAGGCTAATCCTTGCCTCCATAATTGCATGAGGCTAATCCTTGCCTCCATAATTGCATGAGGCTAATCCTTGCTTCTCCATTTGCATGAGGCTAATCCTTGCCTCCATAATTGCATGAGGCTAATCCTTACCTCCACATTAGCATGAGGCTAATCCTTGCCTCCATACTTGCATGAGGCTAATCCTTGCCTCCCTACCTGCATGAGGCTAATCCTTGCCTCCCTAATTGCGTGAGGCTAATCCTTGCCTCCCCATTTGCATCCCCATTTGCATGAGGCTAATCCTTGCCTCCACATTTGCATGAGGCTAATCCTTGCCTCCCTATCTGCATGGGACTAAGCATTGTCCCTCTTTGCACAAATATTGCTCTATTTCTAGTACTATTTATTTGCTTTTCAAATCGGGATAAGCTCTGCCCTTCACAAGACTAAGCCATTTCTTGTTAACATCATGTTATTGCATATCATGGGCTGAAAGATAGCCAATCTATCCAAAGGCGTCATAATCTAAGGGCATCATCCTCATCGCCAGAAGACACCATGCCATGGCCTGAGGATCCCTCAAATTTGCATATCATTATTCAAAGGCATCATGGTTCGGAGGCACCATTTGCATGGCCCGAGAACACCATTTCATGGCCTGCGAATCCCTCACTAAACGATTCATGGCCCAGGACATCATGGTCCGAAGACGTCATCCTTAACCATCCAAAGACAACCTTCATGGTCCAAAGGGAATCTGCATCATGTTTAAATTTTCGCACAAATACATGTCGGCATCATCTTTTCATCTGCAGGTGATCAGCAAGCAACCGCTATCCTTGCAGGAGCGACTTCGCTCCAGTTCCTTCAAACTATCTCAAGCTTAACTGTTCATCGTAGCTTCTTTTGCATCCCGTGTCCTTTCCTGCAATGACTTCATCGGTATATTTCGCCAATGAATCCAGAACTACATATGGCCTGCTTCCTATACAACCAGGGATATGTAGACAACTCGAGACGGAGTCCGGCCTCTATTTTTCGAAACATCCCATTCGGTCAAAATTGGCCATCATTTCTTTACCCGAAAACTCTTTCATCCTTCCCGGGTAAAGAGGGGCAGCTGTTGATACCCAATTTTTCCCCTCACATATTTTAAAACATATATATACTTTCAAAATAGCACATATGCAGTTATAAGCATGCATAAATATTTTTTATAATTTTTCTATAATTTTAAAAGCTCCAAATCAAATTATTTCTTCCCTTTTTATTTATATAGATATCCAATAATTATCCTTCAAATTAATTTTGTGATGATTTAGTCATCTAAATTCTTTGTTTATGCCAACATAGTGTTTAAATATTTTAGTGCATTTTTTACAATTATATTTATATTTTTAGGCTAAATTGTACATCTTTGCAATAATAGCCATACTAATGCATAACTATATTATTTATGCATAAAATGGTCTTTTATATTTTTAAAATATTAGATAAGTATTTTTAAATCATTTTAGTACACGAAAATATTTTTTTAGAGATCATTCATTATTTTTATAAATTATATAGTATTAAAAATGGCTATTTAAAATATGACCTAATTTTATTTCAATTTCAGCCCCAACCTAACCCAATTAACAGCCCAATCCCCAATTAAATTACCCAGGCCCAATACCATCTGCCTGACCCAATCCGGTCCCCCAAACCCTTTAATCTCGGCCGTTGATCATAGAGATCAACGACCACAAACCACCATTCCTAAAATAAACCCAAAAGACCCCCCAAACTCTATCATTTCTATACTACCCGCCGCCCTGAAGCCCCTCTATGCTCTCAAACACTCTCAACCTAACCCTAATCATAACCTCACTAAGTGTCGTCCATGGCCATCTTCGGTGACTTCTCATCACCTCCTAGGCCTCCAATGGCCTCCCTCACATCAATCTTGCCATCTCCAGGGCCCTTAAGGGACCAGGGCTAGTCGACTTGTATCTATGGTTCCTCTCTCACCCATTTCAGGCCATTCCAGTATGATTCCGAGCAAGATCGTCCTATATTGACTATGATCTGTGGGTTTCTAAGCGTGTTTCTCCACCTCTGTATGGTTCTCTTCAAAACCCTAATTTCTTTTTCTAAACCTCTTAGATCTGTACAGATCTTAGGTGATTTGGGTTTGTTTTATGTGGGTCTTACAATAATCTTAAGATTCTTTACAAAAATCATATGATTTTCAAGTGATTTTCATCTTTTCCTAAACTAGGGTTTCCAGAATTTCTTTTTTACAAATTGTTTGATGACTTTTTGTGTTTAGTCTTATGCTTCTCATATATTTTAACTGATTTTATAAGTATGCTACAACCTTAGCTTGCCTGTACTGAAAGCCCTAATTTTTTGGGGTTCTTCATTTGGTTTCTGAGTATTGGTACACCTGGTCGTGTTCTTGTTTTGGGTTCTTGTGATTTCTCGCGATTTTATTGTCCTAATATGCTTCTACTAAATTTCTTAGTTCAACCCTTTCACTGATTTTGTATGCTTGTGTTCATCCTGACCATTCGTGTTAAGACCTGTAACATTCTCTTTGAACCAGTATTGTTCTAACTATTTATTTTGTTAAAGTTATGTGAAATCCTGACTATTCATGTTCTACCTCATTTTATATGCTAAATATGCTGACTCTTTCATGACTCTCTCTTTGATTATTCTGAATTCCTTGTTTCTTAGTGTGATTAGAACACTTTCCCTTAAACTTTTGATTCGTACCTCTCTACTCGATTTGATTGAATTGCTTGCCTTAATTATTTTTTCCTTGCCTTGTTTGTATTTTGCAGATTCTTACCGATTTGTTTCCTTAATTAAAACTTCTGTTCATTTACCCCTAATTACCTACTCTATACCAAACCTTACTTGATTCTTTTCCTTAAATACTTAGCATGCTTTTACGGTTGATTTAATTGTCCCTTGATTAAGGGAAAGACTTGCTGATTTACATGTGACTTCCCTGATTTGCTACTTAATTGATCTCTAACCTTATTTGTCAAGCTTTTTATTACTATATAAACCCCCCTCTTACTTTAACTTCGGGACACGAACATTAGTTCAAATTACTACTTCTCTTCTGCTACTTGTGATACTCACTGATCTAGCCGGCTGAAAGCCAAGGCTAGATATTGGAACTTTATTAGCTTTATATTCTGCACCCTTTTCTGGTATGTCTCTATGTTAAGTTTTGAAATCCAAATCCTATATGTTTCATTCTTGCACTAGTTCATCAATTATGAATTCAACTTGCATTCCTGCTTACTTCTTTGCTCAGCATGTCTAGACTCTGTCTTATTCAATGTATGCTTTGCTTTATATTCTTCACTCTTTCCTGCTTACTTTTCTACATAGCATGTTTAATCTTGTTCGAAACATGTCTTGCTTCCTATATCACAACTATTATCTATGTCCTAAATACTAAGGTCCTAAGTGTTACATGCAGTTTGTGACTATATGTTTCCTCCATGCCCTATCCCTGCCCCCTAATGTGACTCTTATGTGCCACAATCCCTTTATCCCCATGTGAATTATTTTTGTTAAGTGTTCTGTTCTGAATTTGAGTCTCTTATGACCAATTGATTGTCTGTTGTTTTGGTATATTTCTCATACTGTCTTTTACTACCCAGACTGTTTCTGAAAAAAAAAACTTTTCTACTTCTAAAGTCATCTCTGTACTATTTTTAAAACAAAACTATGTCAAGCACTCTTTGAGGCTATTGGAGGCTAGGAAGTCATTTGGGCCTACTGCAGGCTCCTTATAGATTAATTCCTGTTCATTTATGTATTGTAATTCATTTGGTTTGTAATAACTATTGTAAACAACATTGGGGTGATTAGTGAAAAAGGGAGGGTAGTTATATATGTTGGGTAAATTGGGTAAATACCATGCCTATAGGGTCGTGTTGATCCAAATGTGTTTGTTATGTTTGCTTTACTTCCACAATATTAGAAACCATGCCTATAGGATCTAAAAATGGCTTTAATAATAGAGATCATGCCCATAGGGTTAAAATCATCTCTATAGATACCATGCCTATAAGGGTTTCACTTTGGTTAAGTAAATGCTGTTCGTTTTTTACCTTGCTTAACTAGAGATCATGTCTATAGGACTTAAAACAGTTCAAATTCATGCTTATATACTCTGAAATGGTTTAATCAACTAAATCTGTCCGCTTCATAAAAAGGCTTTCAAACGCTGCTTAATTATTAACGCTGTTAGAAAGCATGCCTATAGGATCTCAAGTTGTCGTTTAAAATCGCTTTACTATTTTTTATGCATTCCTAATCAGTAATAGATACCATGCTCATAGGACATCACTATTCTGCGCCTAGGCAAGCCTGTAGGGGGATAAAATTCTGCAACTGTAAAACCATGTTCTGTTATCTACGACTGCTCACATTCAACAGGTCTAAAATCAGTAGGCAAGCTAAATAGGTCTTTGACACTTTGGTCCTAATTTGATGCTGTATAATTCCTGCTCACCTAGATATCATGTTCTAAGTTTATCAAGTGCCTGAAACAATTGTCTAAGGCATGCATTTATTTGTTCTACTTGTGGAGGTAAAATGTGAGCCATTACTTGTTCCCTCTCTATGTGCAGTCCTATTTGTTTTGGTTGACACTTAGACTTTTCTCCTTTAAGTAACTTAGGATGGTCTAGAACTGCCCACAAAATAGAGGTCCTAAATGCCTCCAGGGTCACTAGGAAGGGATGGGTAGTGCACGCATATGACATTTTCAAGGTTGCTAGAACGCTTTAGGCTATGACCAAGGGGAGGGAATTGGGTAATAAGGATATGATGACTACGCGCTAATGTCACGTGTAGCCCCTCATTGATGAGTGATTACCAGGCATTGTGTGGGGTGATCCTGTAGGCTAACCAACCTAGGACCCCTCTTTCTCAATTCCCGATGTTTAAACTTTACTTTTTTCTCTATATATGCAACGTTAAAAAATCTTCCCTTCTTTTGTCTCCTTATTTGAGTCATACAATGTCCGAAACATGCCTTTATTTGCAAGAATGTGCTTAAACTATTTATTTGTTTAAAGGACTAATTCGTAAGTATAAGTTCGGCCGGGACCCATCGTTGTGGACCGAGAGGGGTGCCTAACACCTTCCCCTCAAGGTTATTTCGAGCCCTTACCCTAAATCTCTGGTAATGCAAACTAGTCTAAGAGTTAATCGCTCTAGGTGCCCTAACGCACCATGATCCGTTAGGTGGCAACTCTTCAAAAACCCAAATTCCCAAAAGGAAATGAGTCATTACCCCCATGGAATGTCGGAACCCGGGCTTCTCCCTGCGAGGAGGGAAAAAAGAGGGGCGCGACACCACCTACTACAATTGAACTAGAATAAAAGACAGACACTTGGAACTAGTTCTTCTATCTGGTTCAAGTAGCTTCAGGTTTGCACGCTTGAATCACACACGAATTGCTTGCAAAATTGCCTTGCTATTTTTCTCTCTATTCACGTTTAACTTCTACTTATGTGCGTTGCCTGTAAAAGAGAACAACACTGATATTTATAGAGTTAGTAAATAGAGATTGACTAGAAGTCTGATGCTACTCTTCCTTGGTGGAAGAGTTCTAGTTGATCTCAATCTCTAACTCCTTCCCTTTCTTAGACCGTGTTCTCTTTGAGTAAGGAGTCCTTCTCCTTATCCAATATGCAACCTTTTCGATCAGGATCAGGAGATATTACTTCTTTCAAGTTAAGTTTATCTCCTTCACGTGCATCTCACATGCTTATGCTTATCCATATTTGTGCTTTACTGGGATGGACGTGGTCCATGTCTGAGTTCCTTTGTCAGTCTTCAAAACTAACCTTTACTTGGGCCAACAAATTCCCCCTTTTTGATAATGACAAACTCTGTGCTTTTCATACACTTGGGCCTTGCCGGAACTCAGCTCAACATCAATGCAAAGTTAGAAATTTTTCACTTATCATCAAGGACCAGGTTCATTAGGTTATAAACATCACTATTCAGTATATAAAGCACACATCTTTTCCCCCTATTGGCATCATCGAAAAGTTGCATAAACAAAGTGTGATTTCCAGATTTTAAAAATTACTCATGGCCACTAGGGCAACTGCAAATGCATTCATGGATTAATCATCAGTAATCAACTACACATATTCAGACTATCAAGGAAAAATAAATAGTCAACAAGAGCAAAAACAACAAACTTCATTGATAGAGAATATGATTCTGCCACAATCCACAAAAAGAAACAAAAACAGTTAAAATATGAGCAAAACAAAAAAATCCCTAATCTGGGTCACTGAAAGGTCTGGACAAGATTCAGGAAATGAAGGCTAAGGCAATTAAGGCTTGGAAGAACTAGAGGGTTGGGCTTTGGCTTGGAGAAGGTGCAGCATGTCTTGAAGAACGCCATCATTCTTCTCCTTTTCCTTTGCGAGCTCAGTTCTGAGAGCATCTCATAGATTCAACCTCTGCCAAACGAGTCTTCAGCCTTGCTATCTCAGCATCCTTTTCCCCACTCTCCTGTAATAGAGCTCTGACCTTGCTATTGATAGGTGTCTTTTTAGATGAACCAAGTTCATTGGGAATGACATTGACCTTATAATCACAAGCAATCAGAGTATTGATTCCAAAATGGTCTTTGCTTGTGGCCATCTCCCACTTCTTTAGTGGCACCTTACAACGAGCAAGAATAGTAGTGAGAATGAAACCATAAGGTGTGGCATGGGTCTTGGATCCATTGATGACCCTATCAAGTTGCTTGATCATAAATCCAGGCCAGTTGATCTGTCGTCCACTTTCAAGACACTTCATCAAAACCAAGTCCATGTAGTTGGCAATGTGTCTTCTTTCCTACCTAGGCAACAAACACTTGTTGACAAATTCAAACAGGACTTTGTGGCATGGCTTCATTTCACGCTTATACACAACCTTGGCCTCATTCACTTCTGTGCTATCACAGAACTTCTTAGTAATGGCATGGCAGTAGGAAGGGAGTCCAGACTTGGCCATTTTTGCCTTTTGTAGTCATCATACCCTTCAGAAGGAATGTTAAGGATTTCACCCAGCCTTTTTGCATCAAAGGACACATGAACCCCTTTCACTTGGCTGGTAACTCTTCCATGCTTGACTTCTGCATTGGCCATGAACTCAATAATCTCATTCCTTGCCAGCCTGCCATCCAACTGAAGGACCATGTCCTTCCATCCCTGAACAACTAGAGCATCAACCAGTCGAACCATCCTTGGTTTCTCCAAATCCTTCAAAAGTCTACCCTTCAAGATGGTTCGTTTGCCAAACTTGGCTAGCTTGTCTTGTTCATTATCAGATTCACTCTATTCTTCACCTCTCCTATCTTCCTCCTTAGTGATTTTAACTTTCTTGGCTTTCACGGCAGACCTTGTCCTTTTAGCCAAATGAGGTTCAGCAGTCTTAGATACAGATGAAGACTTCTTGGAGGAAGTCTTGGTCTTCTTGGGCTTAGGGGTCTGCACCTCCACAGTCATATGTTCACCCTGATGGACTGGGTCCATGTCATCCACATCAACAGCCTCAACAGGCTCTACAACCTTAGCTTTCCCTTTGTCCATTCTTTTCTTCTTGCTTTCTTCCACAACTTTTTGCAACTCATCCTCACTCCTCTTCAATTTACTCCTTGTGGCCCTTCCTTTTGGTAGAGGAATATCAGCAGTTGTTGAAGAAGTAGCCTTCCTTTTCTTGGTAGTTTTTGCAGTGCTAGGAGCTTTTGGAGTTGGATTTCTCCTTTTCTTAGGGTTATAGCTTGCACCCACTTTCTTCAGAAGGTCTGCTAGGGTCTCCTCAATAGATGAACCAGGTTCATCTGCTTGTGAACTGAGATTGACAAGCCCTTCAGCAGCCTCCCCTGAGCCACTTCCCCCTGTTTTCCTGCTACTTTCTACCACCTTTTCATGTTCAGCCCCATAGATAGCCATTCTAACCATTTCAGAAGTGGGTGACGAATCAGCCACTTCTTTCCCCTTTTCTCTCACATCACTACTCACACCGTCACTCTCCTTTTCTTTTTCACTTTTATTTTTACCTCCTCTCCTTCTTGACTCAGACGTTTCCAAATTCACAATAGACCCAACCAAAACAAAATGATTCTCCAAATTTTCAACTAGAACAGAACGTACCTCAGAAGGGGGATTTTGCACAGATGTTGCCTGCTCAGAATCACAAGACCCAGTTCCTTCCCCCTCACTCGCGGACTTGAAAGAATCATCAGAATTTTCATAATCTTGGGCTTGACTAGCCTTTAATTTTGCATTTAGCTTCTTTGAAAGCGCACTTGTAGCCACAGTTTTGCCAGCAAGCATTTTCACTCGCCTTCTCCTAGGTTAGGGGGTTGTGCTGGGTTGAGGAGTAGTGGAGGAATCGGAGGGGGTAGGTTGTGGAGGAGTTCCTGGGTTATCTTGGGGGTAGGTCGTCTTCGCTAATTCTGGAGGAGAATTTTTTGAATTGAGTTTTGGAAGAAAGAAGAGTAGAGAACAGAAAAAATTTGACGGTTTTGAGAATTATGGAGTGGCAGTGGTGATGATGATGATGGATTTTAAAGGGAGAGGGTTAATTAATGTCCAACGACAACTTTTTGTAGTCAATTAGAAGTCCAATCAATCTGAAATTTTCAAGTTGAAAAGGCAATTAAACTTCCCTAGATTCTAGGCATTTTTATACGGTGAGGATTCTAATTGAAACAAAACTAGTTCAAACTCAAAAGGATAGGTTTTTCTGAAGTTTCTGAACGTAGGTAGGACTCTGCTCATGAATTAAATATTAATATTTCTAATTGTGCAGAATGTAGAAAACATACCTCGTTACTCAGATGAACCAGTACTGATGAACCAGGTTCTTCACTAAGAATCCTCTTGATCATACCTCAATTTGCCAAAATAGAAATTTTTTTGTTAGAGATAAATGAGTCATATCAACACATGGCACAGGACTATACTATTTGCAGTATGAAACTGAGCAAAAATTAATCTAGATATTTACACAAGTTCCAGATTTCCTAACCAAAAACAATTTTTTTTCATTGTTCATTCTGAACTGGTTTCATTAGGTGATCTTAATCATCCCTAGTTTTAACCTGTTCTCAGTGCTTTTGTAAAAATGTCAGCAATCTGCTTATCAGTAGCACAAAACTCTATAGTGATCAGTCTTTTCTCATAGTTGTCCCTTAAGAAACGGTGTCTAACATCTATATGCTTAGTTCTCTTATGATGAACCGGGTTCTTAGTCATACTAAAAGCACTAGTGTTATCACAAAAAATAGGGATGCAACCAACTTCAATACCAAAATCCATCAACTGCTGTTTGATCCATAACAATTGGGCACAGCAAGAGGCAACAACAACATACTCAGCTTCAGCAGTAGATAAGGCCACTGAATTTTGCTTTTTAGTGGCCCATGACACTAGACATGAACCAAGAAAGTGTGTCATACCTGAGGTGCTCTTCCTATCCACAAGGAAACCTGCATAGTCAACATCAACATATTATATCCCACTAGATTAAAGTTACTACCTTTTGGATACCAAAGGCAAATATCAGTAGTGCCTTTCAAGTATCTCAATATTCTCTTGACAGCAGCAAGTGGGATTCCTTTGGATTTGCTTAAAATCGAGCACAAAACCCTACATTGAAGACAATGTCAGGTCTGCTAGCAGTAAGATACAAAAGTGAACCAATCATACCCCTATACAACTTCTGATCAATAGATGAACCAGGTTCATCTATGTCTAATTTTGTGGCTGTTGCAATAGGAGTGTCTATTTCCTTTGATTCGTCCATTTTAAACTTCTTAACCAACTCTTTTGCATATTTATGTTGATGGATCATGGTTCCATTTGAGTTTTGTTTAATTTGTAAGCCTAAGAAAAAGTTAAGCTCACCCATTATACTCATTTCAAATTCACTCCCCATTAATTTAGCAAATTCCTTACTAGGTTTTTTAGTGGCTGCCCCAAAAATTATGTCATCAACATATATTTGTACCACTAGAAGATCCTTACCTTTTTCCCTCAAGAATAGAGTACTATTAATTTTACCTCTCTTGTAGCCATGTTCAAGCAGGAATTTGGATAGTCGTTCATACCATGCTCTAGGAGCCTGTTTGAATCCATAGAGTGCCTTGTCCAGTTTGTATACATGATCTGGACAGTCTCTGCTTTCAAACCCTGGAGGTTGTTTGACAAATACTTCTTCCTTTAAGTAGCCATTTAGGAAGGCACTCTTGACGTCCATTTGGTGATGAGTAAACTCCATGTGTGCAGCAAAGGCTATGAGGAGTCTTATTGCTTCCAATCTTGCAACTGGAGCAAAGGTCTCATCATAGTATATGCCCTCCTCTTGGCTATAACCTTGAACCACCAACCTTGACTTGTTCCTTGTAACAGTTCCATCTTTATCGAGTTTGTTTCTGAAGACCCATTTAGTGCCAATTACTGATCTGTCCTTGGGTCTTGGAACCAGATGCCAAACTTGACTCCTTTCAAACTGATTGAGTTCCTCTTGCATTGAATTTACCTAGTCTGCATCCTACAAAGCCTCAGCAACATTTTTAGGTTCAATAAGAGATAGGAAAGCATCAAAAGCACAAAGATTCTTTAATTGAGATCTACTTTTAATTCCAGAAGTTGGATCAATAATTATGTTCTCAATGGGATGAGAACTTTAATACTTGTAAGGTTTCACAACCAACTGGTTTCTGTTTGATGTTTCTCCCATGTTTTGTTGCTGAGGAACAGGCTCATGGACAGGTTCCATTTGGGAATTAGATTTAGTTCTTCTTTGTTCAGTTCCACCTGTTAGGTTGCCCTGGATGGAAGAACCTGTTCCATCACCTGTTCCTTCTTCTGGTGTAGCTTCAGCTTGGGCTGTGACTTCATTTAAACCTTTTACCAACCCAATAGCTTCATCTTCATGTTTCCGTCTCTCAGAAAGAATGTTAGTTTCATCAAAAACTACATGTACACTTTCTTCCACACACATAGTTCTTTTGTTGTACACTTTATAAGCTTTGCTATGTGAATAATATCCTAAGAATACTCCCTCATCACATCTAGGATCAAACTTACCTAGGGAGTCTTTTCCATTGTTGTGCACAAATCACTTGCATCCAAATGCCCTAAGATGGGATATATTTAGTTTTCTCCCTTTAAGTAACTCATAGGGAGTCTTCTCTACAAGAGGTCTAGTCATGCACCTATTAATGATGTAACATGCAGTGTTTACAGCTTCTGCCCAGAAGCTATGGGCAGTTTACTAGAAAGAAGCATAGTCCTAGACATATCTTCAAGTGTCCTATTCTTTCTTTCAACTACTTCATTTTGTTGTGGAGTCCTACGGGCAGAAAAATTATGATCTATGCCATGCTCATCACAAAATTCAGCAAACATAGTATTTTCAAATTCAGTTCCATGATCAGACCTAATTGATGCAAGTTGATTACCTAGTTGTTTCTGAGTTTTTCTAACAAAGGCAGTAAACATGTCAAATACTTCATCCTTAGATATTAAAAACAATGTCCAGGTAAACCTAGAATAGTCATCAACAAGCACCATTACATATTTTTTACCACCTCTGCTTAATGTTATCATTGGACCACAGAGATCCATATGAACCAGTTCCATCGACCTGGTCGTGCTTACCACTTTCTTGCTTTTAAAAGAGGATCTTACCTGCTTCCCCCTTGCACAAGCCTCACAAACTTTGTCTTCCTTAAACTTGATGTTAGGCAGCCCTATCACCAGGTCCTTGGAGACTAATTTGTTGAGTTGACTTAGACTTGCATGTCCAAGTCTTTTGTGCCAAAGGAGGGGATAATTGTCCAACACACTTAAGAAAGTGAGTTCATTTTCTGAAAAAATAGACAAATCTATAATGTATATATTGTTTACTCTTTTTCCCTACAAAACAATCTTGTCAGTGGTAAGATTTATCACAAAGCATTTGGTAAAGGTGAATGCTACTAAGTTACCTCTGTCACAAAGTTGTGTTACACTGATTAGGCTATATTTCAAGCCATCTATCAAGTAGACATTCTCAATGGAATGTGAGTCTGTCTTACCTACCTTTCCAACCCCAATGATATCACCTTTCTTACCACTTGCAAAGGAGACATTACCTTCCTTTAAGTTCTCAAGTGAAAGGAACTGGTTCTTGCTTCCAGTCATATGCTTTGAACAACCACTATCCATGTACCATATTTGGCTGCTCCCCTTCACTTGGACCTGCAAAATGAAATCAGAAGTTAGTCTTAGGAACCCAAACTAGTTTGGGTCCCTTTCTATAGGAAAAGGGGTGAATTAAATTTCTTTTAGCCCATCCTGGCAGCCTATTTTTCCCTTGAACAAAGATTTTGTTCTTTTGACTAGCCTTTTCTTTTGCATTACACTCACTTTTGTAGTGACCAGTCTTTCCACAGTGTGTGAAAATTTTATTCTCAGGAAGTGTGATGTACTTGCTTTTGGGATCCCACTTAGGTGCAGGGGTCTCATAGCCAAGTCCTCTTTTATTGCTACTGTGGTGTTCTTGTAGCCATGATAGTGCATCAGAGGACTTATTCCATTTACAAGTTCTGTCTAGTTCATGCTTGACCTTGCTTAGATCTTCTTTAGGTCTTTTATCTGCTCATCTCTTTTGTACAATTCATCCTTCATTTTTTCTAGATTTTCTTCTAAGGTGAGATGTGTGTGATCAGCTTTCTTTTTACCTGTTTCTAATTTCAGTTTTAAATTTTCAGATCTAAGCTCTAGCACAGTGGTGTCTAGTTTAAGAATCTGGTTCTTCAACTCAGTATTTTTACTATCACTTTCACTAGTCCTGAGTTCCAGATTTTTGCACTTAGCTTTCAGGATTACACATTCCCTAGACAGCTGTTCCTTTTCATTGTTTATGACCTCAGACTCATTAATGAAATCTAGCAGTAACTGAGATAGCCTTTCTTTAGACAAAAATTTAATCTTGTCTTTGAGATGAATCACACTTACCTCTTGTTCATCATCTGATTCTCCAATGGTCATAAGTGCTTGTTCATCTCCATCTTCATCTTCTGAATCCTCATCTGAGCTTTTTTCCCAAGCAGCAACCATAGACTTTGTTGATCCTTTGTTCTTTTTGGGATGAACCTGTTCCTTCTTCCCGTTTCTTCGTTTGGCCCTTTCTTTCTTCCATTCAATTTCCCGCTGAGGACAGTTCTTGATCATGTGGTCAGTCTTACCACATTTGTAGCAGCCCTCGTCGGTCTGTTTTTCAGGGGCCCTTGGCTTTTTAAAGGTTGCACCTCTTGAAGAACCCTTTCCTCTCATTAGATACTTCTTGAAATCCCTTGTGATCATAGTCATTTCATCTTCCTCTAGATCTGCACCTTCAACTATTCTGAGGGCCAGGCTTCTTTCTTTCTTGGGAGCATCCATCTTCATGGTCTGCCTTCTCAGTTCATAGGGAGTGAGATTTCCAATTAACTCGTCCAACTTAAGAGTGGCAATGTTCTTCGATTCCTGAATAGCAGTGATTATGCTTTCCCAAGTAACTGGCGAAACCCTTGTCAGAATTTTCTCAACCTTGTCTTCTTTAAGGATAATCCTTCCAAGAGAGTTAAGTTCATTTGTTAGTGTTGTGAACCTTGTATACATCTCTTGGATGGTTTTTCCTTCCTTCATGGTGAAATTCTCATATTGAGGATACAACAGTGTTCCTCTTGATCTCTTCACTTGAGGAGTTCCTTCATGAGCCACTTGTAAAGTGTCCCAAATTTCCTTAGCAGTAGTACAACTTTGAATTCCGCTATACTCGTCTGGACCAAGTCCACACATAAGCCATTTCTTGGCCTTAGCATTCTTTTCCCACTTCTTCAAGTCCTAAACAGTGCAGTCAGCTCTAGTCTTTGGCACATCCATTCTTTCAGCATTCTTCTTTGTAGTGGCCAGGGGACCATCAGTAACAATGTCCCAGAGTTCATAGTCCTCTCCTATGATGTGATCTCTCATCCTGTTTTTCCACCAGGAATAGTGCTGGCCATTAAAGAGTGGAGGCCTAGTAGTGGATTGTCCTTCCCATTTTTCAGGTGGTGCACTCATCTTGATCTGTTCCTAAGGTGTTAGCCTCTTCAAGGATAACCTGCTCTGATACCAATTGTTGTTTTATACTTCAATACCACACAAAGGGGGGGGGGGGGGTGATTTGTGTGGTACCCAATTTTTCGCTTAACTTAATTATAGAAGAACCTGGTTCTTCTATGTGTTCCAACTACTACTGTTGCGAAATAATAACTACAGAAATTAAAGAACACAGAGATTTTACGTGAAAAACACCTGGCTCAAAAGGTAAAAAAAACCACGACCTACTTTCCAGTAGGATTTTCCCAAACTCTCCACTAAAATCAGTGAGCCAAAAACTGCATTTACAAAAACTCTTTTGTAAACCTAAGATTAACTCTAATTCCGTTGTAGCACACAGCCGCAACTGTTGCGACAACTTCAAGTTAACTCTAACTTGAAAACTCTAAGTACCTAATACAATTGCTTCTAGTTAAGCTGGAAGGTACAATATGAAAACACCTACTACAACTGAACTAGAATAAAAGACAAACACTTGGAACTGGTTCTTCTATCTGGTCCAAGTAGCTTCATGTTTGCACGCTTGAATCACACACAAATTGCTTGCAAAATTGCCTTGCTATTTTGCTCTCAATTTATGTTCAACTTCTGCTTATGTGCGTTCCCTGTAAAAGAGAACAACAATGATATTTACGGAGTTAGTAAATAAAGATTAACTAGAATTCTGATGCTATTCTTCCTTGGTGAAAGAGTTCTAGTTGATCTCATCCTCTAACTCTATCCTTCTTTTAAGCCGTGTTCTCTTTCTGTAAGGAGTCTTTCTCCTTATCCAATATGCAACCTTTTCGATCATGATCAGGAGATATCACTTCTGATAAGTTAGGTTTATCTCCTTCACGTGCATCGCACATGCTTTAGTTGACCATATATGTGCCTCACAAGGATGGACCTGGTCCATATCTGAGTTCCTTTGTCAGTCTTCAAAATTCACCTTTACTTGGTCCAACAGATTGTCTTCATAATGTGTGGTGAGTTGAATGTGACTATCAAAATATTTAGAACAGATTGTGTACTTAGGGTTGTTACATGCTAGAAAATCTTGTAGAATGCAACTCGTGCTTTTTCAATGAGTGATTTATAGTCATTTTAATTGATACAGGAACATCAATTCAGAAAATATAAGAGAATGAGAATGGGAGAAAGAACGCTAAAAAGAGAGAGAAGGAATATTAAAGGAAATTTTATCTCCTATAGCAAATTATTATCACCATATTTATTATAAACCAAAACAATTTCAAAATATTATTACTTATAGCTACATTTTCTTTTTTTATAGCAAAATAGGTATTTATTTTATACCCTACCATTGGGCGTGAAATACGCTAGTTATGTTCTTTTTCTCTCTCCCCCCCTCTCTCTATCAGCAAGATTCTCAATCATCTCTCTTCTCCCTCAAATCTCTCTCCTTTTTCCATCAAGGCAGTCGTCATAGCAGCCATTTTTAGTCGCGATGGTGGACTTTCTGAAGCGAAGAGAATAGATCTGAAGTGAAGAGCGAGTAGGCGAACAAATCTGGCCATGGCTACGGATTGAGCTTTTGGAAATCTGAAGCAAAGTCGCCGGAGAAGATTTGAGGGTCGGGTTTTTGTTCGTCTTCATTTTTAGTTATAATACAATGTATACAGTATTTAGCTTGACCAGAAAACGCCATCTCCGTTTCTTCTCTTCTTTACTATTGAATCACATAAAATGATACAAATACATTGTATTTTATACAAATACACTTAAATACATTGTATTTTTTATATAAATACATTATATTTTCGCCAAAACTTTAATGTATTCCGAAGGTCTATATTTTTTGAATACAACCGAATATCACTGTTTGTTGATCTTTTGTTGTTTGTAATATAGTCGAATTGAATACAGTGAACTGAATACAACGTATAATAAGTGAATAATGTATATCGGTGAATTGTAATAAAATGTAATTCAGTCGAATTGAATAAAACGGTAATAACGCTCATTTTACTTGTATTTTTGTTTAATT
>NW_017670322.1:232434-233369 GCF_001879085.1 Nicotiana attenuata
TGGCACAATGATTTTCTCTATGATCAATTGAGCAATTCTGTCACCAATTTTCACTTCAAAATCAACATCGGAATGGTTGAAAAGAATAACACCTACTGGTCCCCTATAGTCTGCATCAATCACACCTGCCCCAACATCTATTGAATGCTTCCATGCCAATCCTGATCTTGGAGCTAAAAAAGAAAAATTCACAAACTAATAAGCCCCTAAGGCCTAATCCTCTAGAAAATGTAACATGAAATTTCAAAATATCCAGCCTAGAATAAAAATCGAGAACATTACCCAGATTAACTTCTTACAACTTATGGACTATCAAACTAAATCATTTTCCACCTCACATTCATTTATCCAAGAATGTTAAATACAACCTTAACTCAAAAGATATTTAAAAGTAAACTCCTTGTTGGATTCATACTCTTGAAAATAAAACAAGTTACTACAAAAAGTAAAAGTGACCTAATAGTGTAAAAATTCGTTAAAGTGAGAGTGTATATAACTTAAAAACATAAGAATAACTATCTTCCGGTTAATATATTTATTTATTAATTTTGCAAAATCATGAACTCTTTAAGGTGCACATCTAAAGTAGACTCTTCTTTTACAATTTGTACCAATCATCTTTTCTATTTTCTATTTATGTGTTTGGTATTGATGGAAATAAAATGAAAAAAAAAAAAACAACAATATACCTATACGGGCATAGGTTCCTTCAGGAACGGCAATACTAAGATCTGTGGGTACTAGAGCCTTTCCCCTGGCTGGCACTTTTGTCTCCGCTGCACTGCACCAGAAGTAGAAAAAAAATAAAAAGAATTACAGAAATAAGTTACATATTCCCAAAATTGATTACACACCAAATTGAGGGGGGAAATCAAGTTTTAGTGAGATGGTTCTATAAAATTCGTCAAAAAGGAAAAAGGGGAAAACCTGGAAGA